>NC_041386.1:659767567-659807730 GCF_002162155.2 Triticum dicoccoides | reverse complement strand
GAGAGAAAGACGTATCTAGAGTGTGCGTGGTAGGCACAGAGGCACAACTAGCGAGAGTGTGTGTGTATGTGTGTGTGTTTGAAAGAGGAGTAGATAGATTACTATCAAGATCGAGGTGCCACCCTACTCCTTCGGTGTCGGGTAGTGTGTGTGTGTGTTTGAGAGAGAAGCCAGTCGATAGATTAGTATCAAGATCGAGGTGTCACCCTACTCCTTCGGTGTTGGGGTGTATGTGTGTGGGTGTGTGGGTGTGTGTGTGTGTGGGGGGGGGCTGCAGTGACACTTACATATCTATACTCTTATAAAAAACAGAGTTGGTGATGATGGTGTTCCTGCCATCCTGCAATATAGGCCATCCGTTATATCCGACGGATAGGAAGGAAACTATGGCAATTTTGCAAAAAGATACCCACACCCGTCTCCGCATTTGCAAATATGGCATTCCCTCGTTCATCCTTTTCTCGCACAAGATAAACTACTCATACAAATGCATCTTGATGTTCCGTGCAATGCATGCTCATCTTGCTAGTAGGGAGAAGGAGTTTGTGTGACACATATCTAGCTATATTAAGGGATAGGTAGATAGCATTTGTGCGAGGCATACTTAAAGCATCACGAAGATAAACAAACGGTGTGCATGCAAGTGCCGGAAAAAAATGAAGCGAGAAACAATGTGTGCGCGCGCGCGCGTGCGTGCATGTGTGTGTGTGTGAGTGTGTGTGTCTGAGAGAGAGAGAGAGAGAGAGAGAGAGAGAGAGAAATCTCAAAACAAAAGCTCTGCTGGAATCCCATTGTATGTATTCATATGGTTCTGGAACTCGAGTTAACCTTAGGCATATGTGTGAGATACATTATTATACTTTGAGATATTAGTGGCTGTGAGTGGGAGGAATTAAAGGGGTGGGCGTGTTAGACAGAGAGAGCGTGTGTGTTTCTGTGTGAGAGACTTGTAGAACGGGGTAGAAAGACAAATTCTAACCTTGACGGAGGGAGAGAAATACATGAAGTGCGCATGTGTGATTCCGATGCCCACAGGGGAATGAGATATGTATGCATGTGAGGGAGATTGCACAATTCATTCAGATATCACTATCTAGTGATCATGGACGTGCATCGCTTGAACATAAATCAATATCTACTTCATATCGTGGCAAAGGTACAATATCGATTCAATGCTATAAAGATTGAACACTCACATATCACAATTTTTCTCTATTTAAATAAACATTTTCAGTTGTGCATGCCAAAGTTACAGTGATGTTTCTTCAAACAGCCAATGTAGCTATCATGTACATGCACCATTGTTACTCTTGCATTCAAAGTCATTAGTCTTGGATGATTTAAGGTTCTATTATGAAGTAATATATGTAATATTCATATATGAATTCAACGGGTACACAATTTATGAAATGGAGGCTATGTAATCATATGAGGTAACACTTTTAAGTAGCGGATTACAACATCCATTCTTTCTGTGCGCCTCTACACTAACACGTCAATACATTATGTTTAAAGTAAATAACCAATGGCACTAAATTATCTATTTACACGAGAAATACATAGGCTGAGCGTTTGATCCCTTTTTTGTGAACGCGCCACTACACCCATATGATTGGCCGCGCCCGTGTGAACGTCCAAGTTATTGGCGCATCATCCCGAGTTATTGTCTTTTTTTTCTGGGGTGGACTTCACACCAGTTATTAACTGCTGACGCGTGCCCCGTGTAGTCTAGCATGACCTTCCCGCTAGCACGGTCCAAAATTAGTTGAAACTGGATACGAACGATCCCGCGGGAGGCAAAATCTCCCGCCTCCTTCTAAAATTTCCTCCACCTTTGTCTTTAGCATGCGAAATTCCCCTTTTGTCCTTGGTGCACAGAGACCAACAGTTACAATACCGCCCTCATCTACATAATAGGTTGGGGCTGCTTTGGTAACTTCCAGTTCCCCCCACTACACGGCACCCCCATTTCCTCTCCCCCTCCCGCAAAAACAACTAACTCCACAGCACCAGAGCATCTTACGTCACGTCGTCCGTACTTCATCAGCCTTTCTCCCCTCCCCTCTCGAAACCCTAGACTGCTCATCCACTGGCGTACCAGAGCCCATTCACTCCCAGCGGCGTCCACCTCGTCGGGTCTGCTTCTGCGGCCACATCTACCCCTCCCACCTCCCCTAGAAACAAGTAGACTGCTCAACCACCACTGTACCACAACCCATTCAGTGTCGGCCTGGTCCACGGTGCTAGATCTGCTTCGCCAGTACTCTCATCAACCACGGCGCATCTGCAGCGGCTCATTCGTACTCCCCAACGGAGACGCTTCGTCCACACCCCCCGGAGCCGCCCCACCGACGCCCCCGTCGACGGCCGCCGACACCTTCGTCAACCCTACCAGAGCCGCTTCGCCGACACCATCATCAACCCTACCGGAGTAGCTTTGCCTATACCATTCTCAAACCTACCAGGGCTGCTTTGCCAACTCACAAGTCCATGGCCTCAGATCCGCCTCCTTGCACCCTCATCCAACCTACCGGAGCAGCTTCTGATGCCCCGTCCACGGCCGCAGATCCGCATCGTCGACACCATCCTTAACCCAACCACCGGAGCAGCTTCGCCTACGCCCTCGTCCACGGCCACTGATCCGCTTCGCCCACACCATAGTCCACCCTACTGGAGCCGCTCCACAAACACCCTACTCGACGATTCTAGATCTCCTTACCAGACCCTGACAGCCAGCGCAGCGTCATCACCGTTGACATTTCTAACCTGATTCCCACCGTCTGGCAAGATGCCAAGCACCCGCCATGGCCTAGGTACTTGTCACCTTTAAACCCATCCAACATCACCTGCACGATGTACTTCAAATATACTAACTGGTCGTTGTTACCTGTTATGCAGCTGGCAAAAACTACAAGGACGATGTTTCTTCTGGATCTAACAGCTAGGCCAACCAAGATCCTAGACCGAGGCATTGCTATGATCTTGTAAGTGCGTCTCTCTCTCTTGTATTGTTCTGTGCCTGCCAGCGTGCTTTGCTCGGATTTTCGACCAGTAATCCCTTTTGTGCAGACAATGATTTCTACTACTGGCTGCTAAATTAGATATGTAGATGTCATACATGATACTACCTCGTACCTCCGTTCCTAAATATAATTCTTTCTAGAGATTCCACTATAGGCTACATACAGAGCAAAATGAGTGAATCTACACTCGAAAATGCATCTATATACATCTGTATGTGGTGTACTAGAATCTCTACAAAGACATATATTTAGGAACAAAGGCAGTACATTACACAAAATCATAGGTGGCATGTAGGAATTCCAGTGCACTACATTAGGCTCCCTTAGAGTGCCTGCTAGTCCAGCACACAGAGTCATGGCTAGTTTACGCTACGCACACAATCATTAATTGGTTGTTTAAATATGCGCAAGGGATATGCAATGTAATATCATGTAGAGATGTCTGAAATTAGCCGTGTGAACTTGCAGATAGGGTTGCACAATGAAAAAGTGATGTATGTGGCAATTTCATGGAACATCGCAAAAAAAGGAGAGGCAACGGTGAGCTTATACAGTGTGCTATGGTACGTCACTCCTCCATTGCAATCATCGTGACATGTTATTTGTATGTCAGTTCTATTGGCCAAGTTTCTGAGGGACAGTTATTACGAGTTATCCTAAGAAAATAAGCACCTGTGAATATAAGCTCCATGTAATAAGCCAACTAGTTCTTTTCATTGCGTTTTCAGCTTATCTTTGGTATGATCAGTGAAAAGTCTAGATTGTATTGTATTTTTTCATTTTGCTGCCCATAGGAAAATTAATTTGACTTGAAAGCATCACAAATTCAACCCAGTGCAGTAATTGATATGATAGGAAAACAGACCATCACTATTTTCTCAAAATGCAAATACAAAGATACCATCTACTTGGCACAATCTACTTTGGTCAATGTTTTCCATAGAGATCCCATTGCCTATTTTAAACGAAGAACACATAACCCACATTTAAATGGAGAACAATTATTTATTGAAATTTTATGGTCCAAGTGGCTGGTTATTATCATATAGCAGCACCACCTAAAAGCATCATATAGCAGTAGCATCAGCAGCTCATAGCAACTCATCATACAGCAGCAGCAATGTGCAATTCATCATATAGCAGCAGCAGCTCATAGCAATTCATCATATAGCAGCAGCATGAGCAACTCATAGCAATTCATCATATAGAATCAGCAGTTGCATCTCATAGCAATTCATCATACAACAACAGCAACAGCATCTTATAGCAACTCATCATATAGCAGCAGGAGCTCATATCAATTCATCATATAGCAGCAGCAGTAGCTCATAGCAATTCATCATATAGCAGCAGCAGGAGCAGCTCATAGCAATGCATCATATAGCAATAGCAGGAGCAGCTCATAGCAATGCATCATATAGCAGCAGCAGAAGCAGCTCATAGCAATTCATCGTATAGTGGATCAGAATGAAAATTTGGCAAAAAATCAGAGGAGATCCTCACCTTGTTGGATGAGCTCATCCTTCAACAACACCTCAAGGACACGGCCTGGGAGGAGGGTTGGGGGAATAAGGTGCCTTCTGCCGCAGTGTGGCATCAGCCGTAGTTGTGCAGCACCCACCGGAGTAGTGCATTGGACGAACCAGTGGAACAGCTGTTGGAGACCATGAGAATGAGGGGCGGCGGCAGAGGGAGGAGCAGCCAGTGAGATTTGCCCCTACTCGTTGGCCATGTAGCCTAGCTGGACAGAGCATCATCGAGGACCATGCCAGATGGGACCAGTGGCGACGGCTCGCTGGAGGAACCCTAGTGCTGCAGACATGGGATCGAGGTAGAGGGAAATGGGAGAGGAGATGCAAGCGGGCAGGGCAATGAACACTTGCGTGTTTGTTTTTACTTGAGGGTCAGGTGTGACACGGGCGTCAGCAGTTGCATTTTGAGTGTAATATATGCAGACAACAGAGTCATTTCACTATTCCCCTTCCCTTCAATTTTTAGTGAGGTTCTACCCGAAACACCCCCCTCCAAAGCTAAATTAGTTAAGCCCAAGCCCATAACTCAAAAATGACTTCTTTACATCTTTTATGGCTTATTTTGAAAATAAGCCCTGAAAAGGCAGAATCAAACTGGCCCTTAACCTGCAATTCAATTGTGCGTGCAATGATGAATCACTCCTGCCTGCTATAGTGTACATTTAGGCATCATCATACATGGCATAACCTAATACATGTGCATTCCATTGTAGAATCTGGAATATGCAATGTTTACGTTAGTTCATATGTTGCACATGATGTTTAAATGCCCCTTAAATCTGGTCACTCAAGTGACGGTCTTTAAGCCTCCTTCTTTGCTTCTTTTCTTGATATGTAAGATTTGCTCAAACGTCTGCTCAATTGCTTGTTTGCATCAGCCAACCACACTAGGACTGTTTGCTTTGATTACTTGTTTTTCTTGACCTAACACTCTAACAGAGCTTGTCAATGATTTAAACACTATGGGATGCTGTAGTGGGGCCTTGTCTAACTCATAGGTGACATAAAGGTTTGGCTGTACACTAAAGTAGGCTCTCCAAGAGTACCTGGAGATCCAGTTCGAAGGTATGCCTAGTTTTTACATAGTGCAGACATAGGAAATGCCCATTTCATTGTTTGCAAGTGCAAGAGATGCGACATGTTTCATTATGTGGTGTTGTTTTGTTATAATCTCATCCTTTTGTGTTCACAGACTGGAAAGTATGCATATTTATCTTCCAAGGAGATGAGTAACTAGTTTGTGTCACCTTGCAGAGGGGGTGCAATGAAGATAAGATTGAGGATTTCCAAGTACAAGATGTTAGGAAGGAGCCTTGCAAGAGAAGTAGGAGCTACGGGAGCCTCTCCAACCTATTAAGGTAAGTCACTGTATCCAACTCAACAGTTCAATTCCTTGTTTGTTTCAGGCATAGTTAATTTGCTCTTTTCAATTGCTTTATTTGTCCTCAGTTAAGGAGATGCCCAAAGAATGATGCCTCATGTTGGTACTTGTATAACTATTAGTTGACATAATTAAAGGCCTTACCATTTAATTACTCTACCGAAGTGTGCCTGAAGCTTTGAAGTCTATTAACCAACTATTATTGCACGAGGCTCACAATCTAGTTTATACTAGGCTAATGATTGCATAGTTTTGCTTGTTGTAGTATGTTTGTATGAAACCCTGTGCTATTCATTATGCTCCCTAAGACTTTAATTGAGCTACAGAATGGTCAAATGTTTGCTTACTTATACGCAACATGCTGTCTAAATTTGTAACTTGTCTGTGTTTTGGATTGGGCCCCAACATCATGCTCCTCTAGTGAGCTAAGAGAGATTTTTGTATGCAGGCTGCACAGACTACCTTTTTTCTAATTTTTAAAATATCACCTGCTTATGCTTCATGACGTGTAACATTATTGTTAGTCTTGTTTTGCCATGTACAAAATAGTCTGTCTTGCTCGCTTCACTATTGTAACTATATTTTTGCCCTAGTCATGTGTACTTACAGAAACATTTCAGGATGAAGTGACATCAACACAAAGTTCTGCGAGCAGTGTGGCATGGCCGTCACTGAAGGATTATGGATTGGAATTGGAATGTGCTGATGTTCTCGAGCATCAACTTGAGGTGGCACGACAACGTGTACATGATTCTCAACGTACAATCAACAAGTTGAGACTGGACATGCAGGTATTAGATGCAGGAGTCAAAAAAATGAAACAAGACATTGAGGTACCAATGAAGGAATTGGAGATTTTGCATACTGAAATTTGTGCTATCTGAATCCGGCCAATCCTATTTTCTGGAGAGATTATAGTTGAAATGGTAAGTTAAGTTGATGCGTGTCCATGATGTATGAGCTGTATTTGCCTAGTGTATGTAATTTGCTGTTTGTGTATGCTTTATTATCACTGGTGCCGAACCATAATGCCCAGTGGGTATAATCGGCTGTAATTTCTTTACTATATAGTGTAGGATTATTCTATGTCGGCTGTAATTTGCCTTAACCTCTTTATTGTATAGTGTATGTTTTTTAGAGGTCATAGTATAGAGTAGGATAATTTTTTGAATATGCTATATCGTTCAAACGGGGCCCAACTCGCCCAAACATTGTAGTGACCATGGCCCTCCACGGGCCGTACGATCCATGGGCCATCTAAGGGATGGAGGATCCATGGGCCTTCTATGGGCCGTCGGATCCATGGGCCTTCAGTGGGCCGTCGGATCCATGGGCCTTCCATGGGCCGCCAGATCCATGGGCCGCCCGATCCATGGGCCTTCTACGTCCCGTAGGATCCATGTGCCTTTTACGGGCCGTCTCATCTATGGGCCTTGTACGGGCCATATAATGGGCCGTAAATGGGCTAGAGTGGAAATCGTATGTTTTATGGGTTGACCATAACGGGCCGTTAATAGGCCGTATTTGATGATGCTATGAAAATGGTCCAACAGATTAACGGGACACAAACGGCCGTATCCACGGGCTGAATTTGGCCCACAAGCAGAAAAGGCCAGTAACGGGCCGTAAGTAACCGAATGCTGGAAACGAGCCCAAGAGTAAATGTGCCCTGAGAAGGCTGAAAGGTCACACGGGCTGGAAACGAACCAATGGAATAATGGGCCGGTAATGGGTATAAGGTGATACACTGTTCATTACGGGCCAGTTTCACCACGGGTCGTTAATGGGCCAAGAGTTACAAAGGGACTCATATATGGGCCGAAAGACGTCATGGGCCATACATGGGCCGGGAGTTACAATGGGCTGGAGTCATATTGGATGGCCCAGATATGACACTACTGGGCCTAATTCCGTTATGCCGTAACGGGCCATGAGTGAGCGGCCTGTAAGTGGGCTAATTGCAAACATGCCGTTAATAGGCTTCCCATGGGCCGGCCCGCCACCTTTTGACCAAGTCAAATGGGCCAGCCTTTTCATAAGAATGGGCCTCTGTTGGGTCATGCCACGTGTCAACGTATCATAGGTGCCTTGTGTCCAATGAGTGGATGACATCTGTCCCAACGGTGGGCCGACACGTGTTTCCTCCAGCCAATGACGGTTTTACACGTGGAAAATCCCCATTGGTCGGGGCTGTTAACGGGTTATCGGATCCAAAACCCGACCCAATAGCTTAACGACGTTCCGTTACGGTGGATGCCATGTGTAGGTCACCCTTGACGAAAGCACTTCTGTGACGCGTGATTTATCATCATGGAAGTCGACACTTCCATGATGATAATTTTGGTAATATCATGGAACACTTCTACGACAGCACAGGTATGACTATCTTGATTCTGTCATAAAATCATCATGGATGTACATGCATGACAGAAAACGTGACCTACTGTGACAAACATGTATCATCATGGAAGTGTATTTTTTTTGTAGTGTGAGTTGGCCTTCGGCCAAATTTATTATGATGTAATAAAGACTCGATATGAGAATCGTGTAATAAATTCAGGTGTGATTGAACTTTGAATCTTTTCATCAATGTACTGTGTGTGCCAACATGATCTTGGGATGGTACAGCTACACAGAGACTTGACTGATTTCGGGTCGGGTCGCTACAAAGATGGTATCATAGCACAGGCTGACCATAGGACGTAACCTCTAGGATCGGAAAGCCATAGGAAGAGACTATTTAACTTATGTCTTTATTATTTCGTAATTATCCCCTGTTCATTTCTGACTTCTCTTCGATTTCAACATTCTAGATGGCCGTCAAGTTCATCCCTGTTCTGCTCCCGGAGTTTTGCCAGCCAGATGAGACGATGCTTTTCGGTAGGAGGCTGGTCCAGATTGCCAAGGAATTGAAGATTGCTCTACCTTGAATCACCGGGAACCCTACCATGGCATTTCCGGAAGACCGTCGCTACAGGATTAAGGTGCACATACTAGGGAGGACATTCGGAAACCTCTCGGTGCCCATTGACTTCAGGTTCACTACTCCCAATTGGATCCTCAGGAGAGACATAGAAGTTCATAGTGCACTTGGACGCATACAGGAGGAATACAGGGCCGAGCTTGTTGGACCAGACCACACCATGATTTCTCGCAGGACTACAGATGAAGAGATCATCCGCACCAGAGATGACGATTCCGTTCACTCATTTTTCCAAGACTTGGAGGCTCTCATCAGGGCTCTAGAGATTCAGATGCGCAGTAGCTTGAAGACGTTCCAAAAGTAGCACCATCGTGAACTTGATCTGGAGGCTGCAGCATGTGAAGCCCACTATGAGCATGAGGATGAAGTCAAGGAATTCATGAGAGAGTCGACGATCTCAAGATGGATGTAGCCGCATTGGAGGAGAAGCCGGATCAGGGAGAGGACCTTTTTCCGAGTGGAGATGATGGACCTCTCTGAGCAATGATCGGGATTATGAAGAGAGCTCCACCAAAGGAAGCCGCGAGAGGAGGCGCCGCAGCAGAGGACGCCGCACTGGAGGACGCAAGGATGATTGATGAAGACATTTAGTTGACTACCATGTTTATTTTTATTTTCCGTCGATTAGTTAGGCCGTTATTTTTGATTAGTCGTGAGATTTTGTAATCCGAGATTGAACCATGTTTGAGATGATTGAATAAATGATTGGTGTGATTATGACTGTGCATTCATATGTGTACTACTATTTTCTCATTAGACCCTTGTTCTATTCTAATTTTCTCATCCACTCCAAAACACCAGATGCCTTTGAGACGTGATACCGGTTTCAACTTTCCGCTGGAGCTCACCCAGGTGATCCAGCACAGAATGCCCTCATGCAGATGCTCATCCAGAACTAGAACAACAACAACAACAATCCATCACCACCACCCCTTGTTGAAAACTTGACCCGATTCCTAAGGCTGAATCCGCCAGTGTTCTCTAGCAGCACTGAGCCAATTGTGGTCGATGATTGGCTCCGCAAGGTCAGAAGGGAGTTAGCCACTGCTAGATGCATAGATGCAGAGAAGGTGCTCTTTGCCACACATCAGCTTGATGGACCTGCAACTTCTCGGTGGGAGAACTACACCGCCACTTATCCGGCCGCCACCATGACATGGGATCAGTTCCATTAGGCCTTCCACACCGCTCATGTCTCAGCTGGATCCATGAGTCTGAAGAAGCATGATTTCCACAACTTACTCTAGGGGAACCATACTGTGGGGCAGTATGTGGATGAGTTCAGCAAATTATCTCGCTATGCCCTCGATGATGTGGCCACAGATGCCGCAAAGCAGGAGAAGTTTCTAAAGGGACTCAATGATGAGTTGGGAATGCAGATAATGGTGGCTACCTTCAACAACTACCAGGAGCTGGTAGACTAGGCCACCATATTTGAAAGCAAGCAGCAGCAAGTTGATAGCCGCAAGCGGAAATATGGCTAGGGGAAGTACAACTTCGGAGCTCAGCAGAAGCTCCGTTATGCCCCATACTCGGGATGGCATACCCATCACACTCATGGAGGACATAATCATGGAGGGCATAACCATTGAGGGAATGGGAACAATCGCAACCACGACAACAACTCCAAGTCAAGTAATGGAGGCAATGGCAACAAACATCGTCCTGCCCCACCTCAGAAGGATCTGAGTCACATCACCTGTTTCAAGTGCCAGAAGATAGGGCACTATGCCACCGACTGCCCGGAGGCCAAGCAGAGGAATGGAAATGGCAACAACAATGGAAGCTCAACAAAGAATCCTAACCCTTTTCCTCATGCGCGGGTGAATCACATTGACGTGGAGGACGTCTATGATCAGCCAAAAACTATGGTTGGCAAGTTGTTATTAAATTCATGTCCAGTATTGGTACTCTTTGATTCTGGTGCAACGCATTCGTTTATATCAAGGGTAGTTGTGGCAAAGTACGGGTTGCCGACTAGAACCCTTAGAAGCCCTCTTCAGGTCAGTTCCCCAGGAGGACAGATGATGGAAGGCTTAGGCTGTCGTTCAACCCTCAACATCGGAAACCATAATTTTCTCGTAAACCTCATAGTATTGGAATCCCAGAGTTTGGATGTAATCCTAGGCATGGATTGTTGACGAGGTTTGAAGGGAATATCGAATGTGCCCGCAATACGATTTTGCTCACCACCCCGGAGCAGAAGAGGATCAAGTATGTACCCAGGCTCACCCCAACGAAGCATTAGGTGAATTCCCTCACGGGAGTTGTTTAGGAGGAAGTGCCGGTAGTGCAAGATTTTCCCGATGTGTTTCTGGAGGAATTACCAGGAATGCCACCGGACAGAGACATTGAATTTCTGATTGAGTTATTGCCCAGCACAACCCCAATATCCAAGAGACCTTATCGGATGCCCTCGAACAATTTGGAAGAGATCAAGAAGCAAATAAATGAGCTATAGGAGAAGGGATATATTCAGCCAAGCTCGCCACCTTGGTGAGCCCCAGTTCTTTTGGTAGAGAAGAAGGATGGAACCCTGAGAATGGTGGTGGATTACCGTTCATTGAACGACATGACCATCAAGAACAGGTACCCTCTGCCGATGGTCAATGATTTATTTGATCAGCTAGTTGGAGCCAAAGTATTCCCCAAGATCGATTTCGATCAGGGTATCATCAGTTGAAGATCCTTGAAAAGGATATACCCAAAACAGCTTTCACCACCAGGTATGGTTTATATGAGTATACTGTCATGTCATTCAGATTGATTAATGCCCCTGCATATTTTATGAATTTGATGAACAAGGTATTTATGGAATATCTGGACAAGTTTTTCGTGGTGTTCATCATGATATATTGATTTTCTCCAAGAGCGAGGAAGAGCATAAGGAACATTTACGTCTAGTTCTGGAGAAACTCCGAGAACATCAGTTATATGCCAAGTTCAGCAAATGTGAATTTTGGCTGAAGGAAGTCGGATTCCTCGGACATGTTATTTCAGGAGAAGGAATAGCAGTCGACCCCACCAAGGTTGTATCTGTCACCAATTGTTAGTCAACCACCTCGGTCAAGGAGATCCGCAGTTTTCTCGGACTCGCAGGATATTATCAGAGGTTTATTGAGAATTTCTCCAAGATTGCCAAGCCCATGACTGAGCTGTTGAAGAAAGACACCAAGTACATTTGGACCAAGGATTGTGAAGCCAATTTCCAGGAATTGAATAAACGTTAGGTTACAGCCCCAATGCTAATTTTCCCGGACATACACCAGGATTACCATGTATATTGTGACGCTTCTCGTCAGGGACTTGGAGGAGTACTCATGCCGGAAGGAAAGGTTGTAGCTTACACCTCCAGACAGTTATGACCTCACGAGATGAATTACGCCACACATGATTTGGAGTTAGCAGCCGTAGTGCTTGCACTCAAGACCTGGAGACATCTCCTTGTCGAAAACAGTTGTGATGTTTATACAGATCATAAAAGCTTGAAATATATTTTCACATAGAAGGAGTTGAACCTCAGGCAGAGGAGATGGCTAGAGTTGATCAAGGACTATGACATGAGATTGCATTACCACCCAGGAAAGGCTAATGTTGTAGCAGATGCCTTGAGTCATAAGAGTTATGTGAATACTCTTACATCAGGAGGATTACCCCAGAAGTTAGTCGATGACCTCAGAGATCTTCGACTAGAGATAGTTCCGAGAGCATATGTTGCAACACTGGAAGTTCAGTCCACTTTGGCCAAAAGAATTCATGAAGCCTATAAGTCGGACAAGGAAATTGATGAGATAAAGAAAAGGATGAATGAAGAAAAAGCTAAAGGGTCACATAAGGATGAATACGGAGCTATATGGTTCGGGGATCATATTTATGTACCCAATGATCCCGAACAATTCTTCAGGAGGCACATGATTCACCGTACTCGATTCACCCAGGTAACACCAAGATGTATCTGGATTTGAAGGAAAGTTTCTGGTGGATAGGTATGAAGAAGCATATTTCCGAGTACGTAGCAGTATGGGATGTTTGCCAATGAGTAAAGGCAGAACATCAGAAGCCAGCACAGTTACTTCAACCTCTGCCGATTCCCGAGTGGAAATGGAAGAAACTTGGAATGGATTTTATCACCGGAATACCCAGGACCCGTTCAGGTTATGATTCCA
This sequence comes from Triticum dicoccoides, assembly GCF_002162155.2. Lineage (NCBI taxonomy): Eukaryota > Viridiplantae > Streptophyta > Magnoliopsida > Poales > Poaceae > Triticum > Triticum dicoccoides. Next base: position 659,794,645 of record NC_041386.1, on the reverse strand, counting down.
TCTGGGTAGTGGTTGATCACTTGACCAAGGTAGCTCATTTCATTCCCGTGAAGACTACCTATACCAGCGCTAAGTTAGCCAAGATATACATGACCAGGATTGTATGTCTGCATGGAGTTCCGAGGAGTATCGTGTCAGATAGAGGAACACAATTTACCTCAAAGTTCTGGAATCAGTTGCATGAAACTTTGGGTACGAGGCTGGAGTTCAGTACAACTTTTCATCCGCAGACAGATGGAAAGACCGAGAGAGTCAACCAGATTCTGGAGGACATGTTGAGAGCTTGTGTGCTAGACTACGGGTCTAGCTGGGATGATAATTTTCCATACGCAGAGTTCTCGTATAATAACAGCTATGAGACCAGTCTGAAGATGTGTAACACCCCAAAATTTTGACCTTGTTTGATTAATTAAAATTTGGCCTAGAAATTTAATTTTTATTTTCTGGATTTTCTTTTGGTTCAGAACCACCCTTTTCTCCTGAATTGTGAAGTTTTCACCCCAAGTGAAAACTTTTCAAAAATATTGTTGGACTTATATACCCTCTCAAGAAACATTTCTTTTATTAGTGGAACTATTTCTATGATTATCTTTCCTGAGCTTTATTTCTTTCAAAATGATTTTTCATAAGTTTTAGAGCCTCTTTTGCACTACAACCCTTTGATAAATTTATTTAAAATTTCAACCAAAATTTGGGGATGTCATGTGATGTTCCCACATCACTTTTATGCAAAAAATATCTTTTGGTCATTGGAGATTTTGAGCTCTACCCCAAAATTTCAAAACTGGTCCAATTGGTAATTTTGCACTACAACCTATTTAAATATTTCTTTAATTTTTTTTCCAAATATTTGGAGATGGCAGTAGATGCATATAATTCAACTTTATGCAAAAACCCTTGAGTGTTCTTTGAAAAATTTGAGCAAATCATCCTCTTTTGCTCTCTGGCCCAGTTGGGCCTGCTTATAAACCACCGTACAAAACCCTTAAGTCCAGGAGATTGGACCCATTGGAATATTTTTGACCCATGCAATAATAGGCTTTAGTTTCTGCCCAGATTTGGTTTTATCAAAGACTTGCACTAACAAGTTTCTGGTTTTGCCCTAATAACCTTGCCATCCTCACTTGTATCTAAAGAGACTGTGATCAGGAGTTTTTGGCCACCCCAAGAGATGCCTAGATGACCATAGTATTCTGTCGAACACCTTGAGTGCATGAACAGAATTGGCGTGAACCCTAGTTTGCATTTTGAACCTGCTTGCTTTGCCAAACCAGCATGTCCACTAAGCCCCTAGATAACTCTAACCTAGACCTGTTAATCCCCAGCCCCACCCAAGCCTCCTGGCATGCCTTAGCATTTTGCCGAACGCCTGGCGTGCGTGCTCTGGGCGCGCCCAGAGCGCATGTTTTGCACGCGCGTGCACCGAGCCGCCATGTCTCGCTGCCGCCCTCCCTGCGCCCGTGCTGACCCTTGGCCACTCGCAGCCATCGCGCCCGACCCCTCCCTCGCTGCAGAGCCACCCTAGCCCCCTCCTGGCACCCTACTACGCCACCACCGCAAGCCACCACTGCAGCCCCGCCGGCCTCTGCCATGGACGGCGCCGCCCGAGCCACTCCAGCGCGCCAGCTGCCCCTGGAACAACTCAAGCTCATCCATTCACCCTGCCAAACCCCGCCAGCCATAGCCACGTGCCCCCTGGCTACAGAACGGCAGTTCGCCGTTCCTATCCACGGTCGTCGTTGGAACCGACCTCAACCGCTATAAATGGTGACGCTCGAGCTCCTCCAAACCCCCAGGCCACCTCAGGCCATTCCTCTAGAGCCCCCACCGCCAACAATCGACGGGGGGAGGCCATCTTCCTCGTCTCCGGCCAGTTTGGCCGCCGCCACGCTCCGGTGCCGTTCGCCGCAAGCAGAGCCTCCCCAGCCCATCCAGTGCCACCATCCTCTTCTCCTCGGCCTTGCGGAGCCACCCCATCTCTCAGCCTCGATCGGGAGCCACCGTACCTCGAGACCCCAACCTTCCCGAAACCGCCGTCCGCCGCGGAGCTCGCCGCCGGTGACCCCCTCCACCCCCGCCAACCTAGCGACCACCGGGAGGACCACCCTGGACCAGCGGATCCATCCCTGCCCTCGAAGTCCCGTGGGGAGCCGCCGTTCGTCGACAACGATCGCCGGAGCCCCGCCTTCGCTTGGACAGAGAAGGAAGGAGGCACGGGCGACCGGTCAATCCTGGCCAATGGGCCCAAGGGACCCACTGTCAGTGACCACGAGTCGATCCACGCTGGCATAAGTGAAAGCGTAAAACCCCGAGTACGCTTCCTCCCCAAACCGTTTATTTCCTTTTCTGTTTTATTTAAAAAACAGAAATTTGACTAAACTTTGACTGGCTATAACTTTTTAATAAGTCCAAATAATTTGATTCTTTTCTGTTGTTTCTCAAATTTGGTCTAGTTTATTTTCATATTTAATTGAAAGTTTTCCAAACAACATTTTTGTACTGTTTTGAAACTATGTGTTGATTTGAATTTTCTTAAAATAGGATTTTGAAGAAGGAAGCAACTTTCAAAAAAATGCACCCCACTTGCATAATCTTGAAGGCAAGCATTCTGAACCCTGGCATAATATTGTTGTGTGTTGTTTGATACGGTTACAACACCACCTTAACACGAAGTATTCATTATTTTATGTGATGATATGATCATACTCATGAGTGCATAACGAATGTTCCTTGCTGTTGGAATTTGATATGCTTGTGATAGTAATCACCCTCGTATGCATTTCATGCCTATTGGAAGGAATCCGGGAAAGCCTCTGTTTTGGGTAGACACGACCTTGTCTCCAGTCTTCGTCGAGACGGTTGAGTCCGGTATGGCATAGTGAGGTATGATGAGTGGTGATTCTGTGTGTTGGTTGAAACATATTTGTTATGCTAATCATGCAGGGAATACTTAAACCTCCTGAGTTGGCCTTAGATCGAGTCTTGTTCCAGTAACCCCCATACTTGTTTCGTACTACCACTTGTCTCTGCCATAGGTAGGGTACGGTTCAGTAAGTTGCCAACCCCTTTCTAGCACACACCGTACAGAGAGGCCATGGTGGATGATACCGGATGCATCCGGTAGGCATGCCACCTGGTCCAAGGGCATGGGTCTTTCCGGTTGTAGCTGAGGGGGTAGCTCCCCTAGTTTGCGTGCGTTATGAATTTTGTGATCCCATGCTAGTCGAGGTTGTAGCCTCCCCACTTAGAGTTTTGCTTAACGAGTGTCATGGGTGATTACAGACACCGGTAAGTCAGGCTGGTGTGTGCGGTCAGGTGTGTTTTCAATTAAAAGACCGTAGACGGAATTAGTCCCGGTGGACTAACGGAATCCGTTACCCGTGGGTAAAGAGTACACCCTCTGCAGAGATTACATATATTCGAATAGCCGTGTCCATGGGTAAGGACTATAGTCTGGGATGGGTCAACTATCGGTCTTAGTGTCGGTCTTCGGAGGAAAAACAACTAAACCAGAACATGGATCATGACTTGTGACTCATGATGATTATGATTAATATTATCATGGACTAACCATTTACATTATTTGAATTATGGAGTATCCCTGGGACGGTCCTACCTCCTGGATATTCATAGTGATTATTCTCTTATAAGCCCTTTATGTGGTGTCGCTCAGACGCCCGACTGTGGCATGCTTCTCATTTAAATTACTTATATGCCCTTTATGTGGTGTCGCTCAGACGCCCGACTGTGGCATGCTTGTCTTTTAAATTACTTATAAGCCCTTTACGTGGTGTCGCTCAGACGCCCGACTGTGGCATGCTTGTTATTTAGACTACTTATAAGCCGTTTATGTGGTGTTGCTCAGACGCCCGACTGAGGCATACTTTAAATTATTATCCTTTCGAGGCGACGCTTCAGACACCCGATCGGTGCATTCTATTTCTACGCCATTATTGCATATTCATGTTATATATGAATAACCTGCTTGCGTGCATCATGGATTTATTTTTGTGACTGACATTGTGATCATAGAATATTTCAGAGCATTATTATCATTTGTTATATTATACCTGTGTTCATAATGTTTGCGAGTACATTCAAAGTACTCACTGGCTTGTCCCAGACTATTGTCTTGGTCAGATTTTTTGCATAGAGAGGAGCGTTGCGATGACAGCCCCGGAACCTACGCAATGAAGATAGCAGCCTCGCAAAGATAGGAGTTGTCCAGGTCAGCTGTTCCTGTGGGAAATGGAGTCCCATAGACGCTGATGAACCACAAACCGCTTCCACCAACAGCCACTAGAAACCTTGTGTTGTACTCATAGGCCAGAACGGTCTTGTACTACATATTCTGTATTTTGCTTGGAGCTTCTGTATCAAGTTGGTGTCTCGTCAGCTAACAGTAATCCTAGGGCTGGTGAGCACAAGGGCCATTTTTGGGAAATTAATATCCCGAAAATTCGGTCGCGACAACCTTGTTATCAGAGCCAGGCTGACCATTAGCTAATCCTATCTTAGCCAGGTCAATAAACCTAGATCAACCAATCCACCAGACCTTAACCTAACCCCAGCCAAGCTTCTCGTGTAAGATAGCCACACAGTGACCCCGACACCTTCTTGCAGTCGGTGCCCAACCTATCAGACTAGCCTGTCGATCACGCGCCAGTGACCGACACATAAATTGTGTCATTCGCAAGCGTGCGAAGGAAGACCTCGTCCCCTTTTTCTATAAAAAGGACATGCTAGCCTCAACCCAGCACAGCACAGCCTCTTCCCCAGACCGAGTTATAATGCCTGGCCCCGTTGTGCACAATGAGACCACAACAACCAACCTTGGAGGTTTTGTGCCCGTGCTAGCAAACCTCACCCGCCGTGCCTTTGCATTAGAAGAGCCCCCAGAATATGTTGTGTACCAAGGACCCATGAGCAGTGAGAGCCGTCAATTCTGGGCCACTGTGCACGTCTATGGTAGGGGTCTATCGCCAGGACGCCCCTACAGGTTCACCGGAAGGACAACTTCCTTTCAGCCACAAGCCATCCAACTAGCTGCTCTAGAGGCTATAGTTCAACAACAGCACTTGTCGCCCAGAGTTAACTGTCGCTCGTTCTACTACTACCCCAGCCGTGACGGGTATGGTAGGCCACCCCAGGTTGCCACCGGAGATCACGAGACAGATCCTGCATTATTGCATCTGGTGCGCTATGTAAGTGCACTAGAGGAACTGTTCGATCAAATCACCCTTGATCTGATCGCAGCTCGTGGAGAACTGGTTCGCCGAGCCCCGGCGAGAGGAGAAGATGAGCCCGACGCCGGCAACCCAGTCGTGCTGTTCGGACAACCGATCGAGTCCTTGAGGTCTGCCCCAGCCATCGACCAAAATGCTTTGGTGTCCCTAGAAGTGCTTCGTCGCCTTTTGGGAATACGCTCCAACGGGATTGTGGCCAACAACCCACGCGATGGTCATCATCGCTACCCCGACCCTGCAGCCCCTCAACCCCATCCAGCAAACCCCGATGGTGAAACCCGTGGAGAAGCCTCGACGTCCACAAGGCACGCCCGCTTAGATATTAACGAGGTAGACTAAGTCACTTGAATAGTATCGAGTCTTAGTATGTCGACACCCTGTAATTGTGTGATCTTGCATCGCCATAATTAAATGTTGTCTACTTGTGTGCCCCTATTTTTAATAGCAGCCATGCATAAGTGTGTTGGTGTATGGTTGCATTTTTTTATACCGGGCGTAGCTACCAAAAACCACCCCGACGACACCCACAGTAATACATCACTTTTGTGAGATATGTGTATCTGTAGCATTGACCCCGACACCATAAGAGCAGAACCGACAAACTAGTTGCCCCACACCGTAATCGAAAACCCAACCCCAATGCTATATAAAAGGCCATCTCGTGATCTTGCCAAGTAACCCTCACCTTGTACACAACTCTCACAGCCATTTCTTTGCCATGCCGAGCCCTAGTATTTATCTGAGAACTCCAGATGCAACCCCAGGTAGATTTGTTAAAATATTGTGGGACTTTACCTGCAGTACCATGAGTACTACCCATCCACCCCAGTACGAGTTACTCAAATCGAGGATCACCCCATCCACCTCGAAATATGGGCAGTGGCGCACATCCCTCCCGCAAACCCAAACCCCGACTCCGCAAATGGCCATAGAAGCTGCTGCGTACGAAGCGCTTGCTCGCCTTCGATTCGCGGTACCCTATGCCAGCGAACGGGGGTATTATTACTTCCCGAGTCGTGCAACACCCGGAGAAGTAGCATCTTTTCCCGGTGGACGAATCGAGAGAGATCCAGTACTGGCCAACCTTGCCCAGTATGTCATCGCTCAAGATCGTTTGACCCAACAAGTAATGGGTTATCTCCAGAGCCTCGCTGATTTAAATCCTCAGATCGCCATCGGCAGACCACTGAGGCCCGACCAGGAGAGACGCGTTCATCGACTAGTCAATCCGCTTCCCCCGATAGAAGAAGAGTGTGCCCCAGTACCAGAGACATTTTCTCAGGACCCTGCCCATTTACCATTGTCATTATAGACGTCACTGCTTTGTTTATTGTCTCAGCATTTAGTTATGTGTTGCAACTTATGCGTGGTATCCTAAATCTGTACGATGAATTAAAAAATTTCTAGCTTCAATTAATGTGGGTGGTTTTTACTGCTGTTATTTTTATTAACTGTTTTCACTCTTGGTAAATTCTGAAGTGAGATTTTTTCCCTGAGTTGTTGCAGCGTATATCTCTTCACGACATAGATTTTTATTCACGCAGCACCACAACAGCAGACGCACAACCACTCGGCCTCATGCACTAATTGCAAATACACGTGCACCTGTTGCACCTAATCACCCCCAACACACCGACAACGGTTAGGACCCGACACCGCACTTAATCCTCATGATCACCGCCACCGCGGAGAGCTAACACTCGAGTGGCAGCCTCACGACGATCGTCGAGGATCATCACGCACAAGAGCACGGAGAACCCCAGCAGCACCTCCAACCCTCCACACATCAGGATCACATACCAGTATGACATCACCTCTGCCATTAGAGCCTCGTTTCGAGCTCCTGCAAACAGAAATGGAGGAGAAGGAAGGAGAAGGAGAAGCGAGGCCAGGTGTGAGGAAGAAAAAAGGATCACCTCGGTTGTTTTATAGCTTGAGATCGGTGTACGGTGGGTGAAGTCCACCAGAGCCGCTCGTCGCTCGATCGCTGGTGTTCGGAGGCGAATATGCGAGCAGTGCCGACAGCGCACTGGCCTGCGAGGTGAGTGCACGCTGCGCCGGCAGCGAGCACGCCACACACTACCGTAGTACGGCCTAGATGCTCTACGCGCTAGGCGTCGCCGGTGGAGAAAGCGCGGGAAAGCACGCGAGAGAGAAGAAGAAGAGAGAGCCAGAGGTAGAAGAAGAGACTGACAATGGGCCCCGGGTCCACCTGTTAGCCAGAGAGAGCACTGTGCTCTCGGGTGTGACCAGCGTATTTTGGTAATTTAGATATTTAATCAAAATTTTACTGTAACCAATAGTAGAAATTTCCCGTAGATTTTTCCACGCAACGCTAGTATTCCACACTGTAGTTTTACACCATTTAATTGCCCACTTACTGTAGCCACGTTTTAATTACATGAGTAGGATGGTTATTTTTGTATTACCTTGTGATGGTAGGAGTAATTTTTTTCAAAACAACCCTTAGCAAATCTCGAGGACGAGATTTTTCTGAAGGGGGGTAGTGTTGTAACACCCCAAAATTTTGACCTCGTTTGATTAATTAAAATTTTGCCTGGAAATTTAATTTTTATTTTCTGGATTTTCTTTTGGTTCAGAACCACCCTTTTCTCCTGAATTGTGAAGTTTTCACCCCAAGTGAGAACTTTTCCAAAATATTGTTGGACTTATATACCCTCTCAAGAAACATTGCTTTTATCAGTGGAACTATTTCTATGATTATCTTTCCTCAGCTTTATTTCTTTCAAAATGATTTTTCATAAGTTTTAGAGCCTCTTTTGCACTACAACCCTTTGATAAATTTATTTAAAATTTCAACCAAAATTTTGGGATGTCATGTGATGTTCCCACATCACTTTTATGCAAAAAATATCTTTTGGTCATTGGAGATTTTGAGCTCTACCCCAAAATTTCAAAACTGGTCCAGTTGGTAATTTTGCACTACAACCTGTTTAAATATTTCTTTAAATTTTTTTCCAAATGTTTGCAGATGGCAGTAGCTGCATATAATTCAACTTTATGCAAAAACCCTTGAGTGTTCCTTGAAAATTTTGAGCAAATCATCCTCTTTTGCTCTCTGGCCCAGTTGGGTGTTTTCTACTGCAACTCTATTTTATTTTACTCTAGTGCCCATGATCTTTCTCCTGCTTATAAACCACCCTACAAATCCCTTAAGTCCAGGATATTGGACCCATTGGAATATTTTTGACCCATGCAATAATAGCCTTTAGTTTCTACCCAGATTTGGTTTTCTCAAAGACTTGCACTAACAAGTTTCTAGTTTTCCCCTAATAACCTTGCCATCCTCACTTGTATCTAAAGAGACTATGATCTGGAGTTTTTGGCCACCCCAAGAGATGCCTAGATGACCATAGTATTCTATCGAACACCTTGAGTGCATGAACAGAATTGGCATGAACCCTAGTTTGCATTTTGAACCTGCTTGCTTTGCAAAACCAGCATGTCCACTAAGCCCCTAGATAACTCTAACCTAGACCTGTTAATCCCCAGCCCCACCCAAGCCTCCTGGCATGCCTTGGCATTTTGCCGAACGCCTAGCGTGCATGCTCTAGGCGGCCCAGAGCGCACGTTTTGCACGCACGCGCACCGAGCCGCCGTGTCTCGCTGCCGCCCTCCCCGCGCCCGTGCTAACCCTTGGCCACTCGCAGCCATCGCGCCCGACCCCTCCCTCGCTGCAGAGCCGCCCTGGGCCCCTCCTAGCACCCCACTACGCCACCACCGCAAGCCGTCACTGCCTCCCTGCTGGCCTCTGCCATGGACGGGGCCGCCCGAGCCACTCGAGCACGCCAGCTGCCCCTGGAACAACTCAAGCTCATCCATTTGCCCTGCCAAACCTCGCCAGCCATCGCCACGCGCCCCCTGGCTACAGAAGGTGGTTCACCGTTCCTATCCACGGTCGTCGTCGAAACCGACCTCAACCGCTATAAATGGTGACCCTCGAGCTCCTCCAAACTCCCAGGCCACCTCAGGCCATCCCTCTAGAGCCCCCACCGCCAGCAATCAATGGGGGGAGGCCTTCTTCCTCGTCTCCGGCAAGTTCGGCCACCGCCATGCTCCGGTGCCGTTCGTCGCAAGCAGAGCCTCCCCAGCCCATCCAGTGCCACCATCCTATTCTCCTCGGCCTTGAGGAGCCACCCCATCTCTCAGCGTCGATCAGGAGCCACCGTAGCTCGAGACCCCAACCTTCCCGAAACCGCCGTCCACCGCGGAGCTCGCCGCCGGCGACCCCCTCCACCCCCGCCAACCTAGCGACCACCGGGAGGACCACCCTGGACTAGCGAATCCATCCCTGCCCTCAGAGTCCCGTGGGGAGCCGTCGTTCGTCAACGGCGATCGCCGGAGCCCCGCCTTCGCTCGGACAGAGGAGGAAGGAGGCGCGGGCGACCGGTCAAACCTGACCAGTGGGCCCAAGGGACCCACTGTCAGTGACCACGAGTCGATCCACGCTGGCATAAGTGAAAGTGTAAAACCCAGAGTACGTTTCCTCCCCGAACCATTTTTTCCCTTTTTCTGTTTTATTAAAAAAACAGAAATTTGACTAAACTTTGACTGGCTATAACTTTTTAAATATAAGTCCAAATGATTTGATTCTTTTTCTCTTGTTTCTCAAATTTGGTCTAGTTTATTTTCATATTTAATTGAAAATTTTACAAACAACTTTTTGTACTGTTTTGAAACTATGTGTTGATTTGAATTTTCTTAAAATAGGATTTTGAAGAAGGAAGCAACTTTCAAAAAAATGCACCCCACTTGCATACTCTTGAAGGAAAGCATTCTGAACCCTGGCATAATATTGTTATGTGTTGTTTGATATGGTTACAACACCACCTTAACACGAAGTATTCATTATTTTATGTGATGATATGATCATACTCATGAGTGCATAATGAATGTTCCTTGCTGTTGGAATTTGATATGCTTGTGATAGTAATCACCCTCGTATGCCTTTCATGCCTATCGGAAGGAATCCGGGAAAGCCTTTGTCTTGGGTAGACACGAGCTTGTCTATAGTCTTCATCGAGACGGTATGGCATAGTGAGGTATGATGAGTGGTGATTCTATCTGTTGGTTGAAGCATATTTGTTATGCTAATCATGCAGGGAATACTTAAACCTCCAGAGTTGGCCGTAGATCGAGTCTTGTTCCAATAACCCCCATACCTGTTTCGTACTACCACTTGTCCCTACCATAGGTAGGGTACGGTTCAGTAAATTGCCAACCCCTTTCTAGCACACACCGTACAGAGAGGCCATGGTGGAAGATACCGGCTGCATCCGGTAGGCATGCCACCTGGTCCGGGGGCATGGATTTTTCCGGTTGTAGCCGAGGGGGTAGCTCCCCTAGTTTGCGTGTGTTACAAATTTTTTGATCCCATGCTAGTCGAGGTTGTAGCTTCCCCACTCAGAGTTTTGCTTAACGAGTGTCATGGGTGATTCCAGAGACCGGTAAGTCAGGCTGGTGTGTGCGGTCAGGTGTGTTTTCAATTAAAAGACCGTAGACGGAATTAGTCCCGACGGACTAACGAAATCCGTTACCCGTGGGTAAAGAGTACACCCTCTGCAGAGATTACATCTATTCGAATAGCCGTGTCCATGGGTAAGGACTACAGTATGGGATGGGTCAAGTGTCGGTCTTAGTGTCGGTCTTCGGAGGAAAAACTGCTAAACTAGAACATGGATCATGACTTGTGACTCATGATGATTATGATTAATATTATTATGGACTAACCATTTACATTATTTGAATTATGGAGTATCCCTGGGACGGTCCTACCTCTTGGATATTCACTGTGATTATTCTCTTATAAGCCCTTCATGTGGTGTCGCTCAGACGCCTGACTGGGGCATGCTTGTCATTTAAATTACTTATAAGCCCTTTATGTGGTGTCGCTCAGACGCCCGACTGTGGCATGCTTGTCATTTAAATTACTTATAAGCCCTTTATGTGGTATCGCTCAGATGATCGACTGTGGCATGCTTGTTATTTAAACTACTTATAAGCCCTTTATGTGGTGTCGCTCAGACGCCCGACTGAGGCATACTTTAAATTATTATCCTTTCGAGGTGTCGCTTCAGACACCCGATCAATGCATTCTATTTCTATGCCATTATTGCATATTCATGTTGTATGTGAATAACCTGCTTGCGTGCATCATGGATTTATTTTTGTGACTGACATTGTGATCATAGAATATTTCAGAGCATTATTATCATTTGTTATATTATACCTGTGTTAATAATGTTTGCGAGTACATTCAAAGTACTCACTGGCTTGTCCCTGGCTATTGTCTTGGCCAGATTTTTTTGCATGGAGAGGAGCGTTATGACAGCCCCGGAACCTACGCAATGAAGATAGTAGCCTCGCAAAGATAGGAGTTGTCCAGGTTATCTGTTCCTGTGGGAAATGGAGTCCCATAGACGCTGATGAACCACAAACCGCTTCCGCCAACAGCCACTAGAAACCTTGTGTTGTACTCATAGGCCAGAACGGTCTTGTACTACATATTATGTATTTTGCTTGGAGCTTCTGTATCAAGTTGGTGTCTCATCAGGAAACAGTAATCTTGGGGCTGGTGAGCACAAGGGCCATTTTTTGGGAAATTAATATCATGAAAATCCGGTCGCGACAAGATGGCCCATTTCGAAGCTCTATATGGAAGGAGGTGCAGAACACCATTGTTGTGGGATGCTGTTGGAGATCGAAAACTTTTTGGTCCCGATCGTATCAGAGACTCCGAAGAGAAGGTCAAGCTGATTCGAGATAGACTCAAGGTAGCTCAGTTGAGGCAGAAGAGTTATGCCGATAGTAAACGCAAGGAAGTAAGATACAAAGCGGGAGACCGAGCATATCTCCATGTGTCCCCACTTCATGGAATCAAGAGGTTTGGTGTTAAAGGAAAGTTGGCACCCAGGTTCATTGGCCCATACAAAATCCTCGAACGTCGTGGAGAAGTTGCCTACAAGCTGGAATTGCTGGAAGGATTGTCCGGAGTTCACGATGTCTTCCATGTTTCTCAGCTGAAGAAATGCCATGCTGAGATGGCCGATATTCCTTTGAGGGACACATTGCGCCTAGAGGCCATATTGCTCGACAGTGATCTGACTTATGAGGAGAAACCCGTCAGAATTCTCGAGACTGCGAACAGAGTTACCCGCAACAAGATCATCAAGTTTTCCAAGGGTCTGTGGATTCATCATTCCGAGGAGGAAGCCACCTGGGAGCGAGAAGAAGATCTCCGCTGAGATCACCCGCCCCTATTTGCTAGCCAACCCAAATCTCGAGGGCGAGATTCATCTTAAGGTGGGTAGGTTTGTAACATCACAAATTTTCAATTTGGAACGTTTTACAATTTTAGCTAAGCATCTATGCATATTGTTTGAAATTTGAGTGACATTTGAAATTTCAAAGGCAGTGGAGTTTTTTTTATTTGAACTTGATTGGCAATCGAAATTTACTTCAAAAGTGCCTAACAAATACTTGAGCAAAAGTATGAGAGGAGTAAACATGACACTCCAAAAATGTCATAAGAAAAATATTGCCAAAAAGTTTGAATTCAAATTTGAATTTTATTTGGGATTTTCAGAAAATGTTTTTTTTCTTAGTTTGTGTTTTACTCGTGGAAAATGTCCACATTGTAGGATTAATTCCCCTGAGAATTTTGATATATATGTCCCATATAAAATATGTACATATATTTTTATTATCTAGTTTTTCCCCTCTGTAGTTATTCAAAAAAAAAGAAAATGAGAAAACCCCTTGAACTGGCCAGGCCGACGGCCCAGCTAGCGAGCCACCGTAGCCCACCGTCGCCGAGCCGCCAGCCGAGCCAGCACGCGCGCGCCCGAACCGCCTCCGCGTCGGCCGCCCGACCGAACCCTTCCCCTCTCCCCCTCACTGCCGCACGGGCCCCACCTCATCCCCTTCCATCCAATACCGTCGCGCCAGTATCTCACACGCGCCCGACACCCTCGACGTCTGTGCCTTCCTAAACCCTACCCCGAGCTACCCCTCCTCCATGAAACCGTGTCCTATAAATACCCCTCGACCTCCTCTCTCGATCCCCCTTAAACCCTACGCCCGAAACCCACCACAGTCGTCGCCCTCTCCGTTCGGATCTTGCCGCCCGCCGCCTCGGTTCGTCGCCACTTCCGCCGACGGTGAGCAACCCTGCCCTCCCAAGCACCATCACCCGAACCTCCTCTTCGTTCCACCCCTTCCTGACACCATCTACCTGTCCAGGAACCCCGACACTATCGTCCCAAGCTCGTCCGCCACCCGCCGGAGCAGGAGCTCACCCGAGCTCGCCCCGATTGCCTCAATCACCCCAGAGCTGCACCAATTCCACCCCCCCCTTCACAACACCCTGCCGCAGCAGCCAGACGTCTCCGCTGTCTTCGCCGACCACCGGAGCCACCGCGCCACCATCGCCCGAGCCGCCGTCGTCTGTCGTCGTTGTCGCCACCGTGGTAAGTCACCGGAGCCGCTCCCCGCGGTCCGATCTCAACCTAGGGCCTAGATTAGATCTAGCGAGGTTTGGTTTTTTTGTATAGCCGGTTTCAGTTATGGTTTTATTCGGTTTAGTCCCCGGTTCAGTTAGATTGGGTCGTTCCGGTTTTGTTCTGTTAGCCACGTGCATGTCTTACTTATATTGTGCTTGAGCGTTAGATAAGCCCAGTCGCGCCTGTTTTTCTTTTTCTTTTTAGTTTTAGTTTCTATTTTTATCAAAAATACTTTTGTTTTTGTTTTAGCTGTAATTTTTAGGTTATTTAGTATTTTTAGTTGATTCTTTTCTTGTTAGTTTACAAATTTCTTGTAGTCTGTAGAAAATAGATCTAGCCATGTTTAAGTTTATAAAAATAGTTTTATATTAGTTTTAGTAAGATTAGTTTTTCTGCCATAAATTGAGCTAGAATAACTCTTTTTTAATGATTATTTTTGCTACAACTTAGTTTTGACCTTGCCTAGCAGTAGGAACTTGTTTGGATATTTTTAGATTTAATTAGAATTAATTTTAGTCGAAATCAAGCTTTTCTAGTTTTATTTAACTAGCTACTGTTTTCCTGCTCTTCTACTTATTATATAATTTTGTTTTTCCTATGTTATAATTTATTTTAGATTAGTTTCTGTAGTTACAGAGGGTGAACTTTTATTTACAGTAGAATAAAAAGTTTTATTTTATTTTATTGCTAGTTTTGTTCTAGGCATAATAGGAGTTCTATAATAGATTTTGATGTGATTCTTTTTGCACCTAGTTTGTATGTTGTTTTCCATTCCGTTAGTTAGCAAAACCCTTGTTTAGGTTCTATTAAAAATAATTTTAGTAGGATAAAACTGTTTCTTAGTTGTTGCTTGAAGTGATGAAAACCTTGGTTTGTTTTTCTTCGAGTTTTCTTTGGTTTTGGTTTGAGTGCTTGGGTGATTTACATTAACTTTCTGTTATGTTATATTGTGGTATACTTATTGGTGCTATTGTTTGACTCGGTAGAATTCCCGGAGTGCGAGGCCTGCTATTACGAGTCGCTAGCTTTCGAAGACCGTCAACCAAGCAAGTCATTTTATCATGTTTTACAATACCTATGATTTTATTGCATTAGAATTATACCTCCCCACCATGCATGCAGTAGGAGAATTTTAAGTTGTTTGGAGTAGTATCATGAGCTAGGATGAACCCATCCCCCTTGTTACCAATGTCCGGGATGATGTAGTTGTTTGCTATGCTTTCGTAGACGGGGTTGGTTGAGTGATTCATAAGGGAGATGTGAGAGTCAAGATGATGGCAACCCCATGACTTCAAGCTCAAGATGGACTTCAAAATTCACTACTGGGTGGAGGACGATTGACGGACACCCTGGAGAAACCAACGAATGGCCGGGATGCATGGAGAAGCACCATGACATCTTGCGGAAAGCTTCACCCAGCCACGAAGAGACGGATGGATACCCCATTGATAAGAAGCTTACTTGTGCAGTCGCAAGCCATTATGGGCTCTGGCTTGGTCGACCCTAGGCGTGACTCTGGCCAGACAGTGCTACGAGATGTAGAAGAACGGTAGGATTGGATGGGCACCGGCAGTGGCACAGAGGAACTCTTCGGAAGACCCTGTTTCGTTCGTCCCATCTTCAAACTCCAGGCAGTGCGAAGACTTAAAAGGAGGGAAGGATTCTTGTGGGTAAAGTGCACAAACCTCTGCAGAGTGAAGACCTAATCGATTAGCCATGTCCCCGGTTATGGACAATTTGAGCCTATGGAAATTGGAGTATTTCAGATATCTCAACACCAAACTTAATAAATTAATTGAGGGGTTATTCAATAATTGGGAATGAGACATTGGTTGGCGGAACCATCTCAATGACAACTAACATTTTGTAGTAATTGCAAACAAGTCCTTTGTTGTAGGGAAAAACTGGCTTTTTCGCAAAAACAGAGAAAACTTAGAGCCCCACAGGCAAATTGCATATAGTATTAGTAATTTTATTGTTGTTCCCTTTTCTTGACTTGCCGGCATATTCAAAAATGCTAACCTACACGGCTGCAACGTCTTATGTTGCAGAGGAGCTTTCCGACCAGAAGTGAGGCTACGATCCACGCTTGGAGATTGCCTTATGGAGTCGGATGGACTCACTATTCGTCTACGCTTCCGCAACTTTATTTAGTTTATTTCTCATGAGTTCGGCCGAATTTATTATGATATAATAAACACTCGATATGAGAATCGTGTAATAAATTCAGTGTGATTGAACTTTAAATCTTTTCATCAATGTATTATGTGTGCCAGCATGATCTTGGGATGGTACAGCTACACAGAGACTTGACCGATTTCGGGTCGAATCGCTACAAGATATTTCCATACCCCTTCATAATAAAGTGTATGATGATTTTTCTTAAAAATTCATCGCCCACCGATATGGAAGAAGCGCTTCGCCTACAGTTGTGGCCTGGCCCATTAGCGCGCTCACACTTGGAAGAAAAATGTGAGCACACGCACAATTGAAAGAAAAAGATGAAGTACAAAGAGATCAAAACCTGGTCTCCAAGGTGCTCGGCAGTAGTGCTAGCCACTCGGCCACGCATCAATTCTTAATGAATAGCAGGGCGCAAGCTAGTTGAGGCAAAACAAGCTAGTTTTCCATTGGTTTTTCTGTATTTTTTAATTTTGTTTCTTAAATCAGGGTTTGTTCTTTTGTATTTCGATTTTTTTTCTTTTTTCTTTTTTCTAGATGCATGAACTTAGAAAAACAACAAATTCGTGAGTTTTTTTTGCAATTTTCTGAATCTTTTTCAACTTCTCGAAAAAAAAATTGCAACTGTTTTTAGTTGACATTTTTAGAAAATCTACAAAAAAAGGTTAAATTGCAAATCTGCGAATGCTTGGGCCGGCCCAACAGGCACCCAAGGCGAGCGATGTCGTCACCTAATTCGGCCAATGTCTAAGCATTTTTTCTTTTCTAATTTTTTATTTTCCTTTAATATTTTTGTGAATTCATTTTTCTCCATTTTATTTTTTTTAACTTGTTCAAATTTTTTAAATATTGTTTGGAATAGCCAATATTTTTCTTGTTTAAAATATTTTTTACAATTTTAGAAAATATTTTAGAATTTCAAAAAATGTTCCCACTTTTGAATTTTATATTCAAAATTTAAGAAATATTGATGTCTCAAAAAAAGTTGACATTTTTTTAAAGTGTGTAGTTTGCAATTTGTGTTCAAAATATATGTCTCATGTTAGGAACTTTTTAGCATTTTCTTTTAAAATGTTCAAGTTTGTAAAATTTTCATACATATTTGAAATTGGAAAATTGTTGACAAATCTCAAGAAATGGTTAAGACATGTGAAAATGTTCATGTTGATTGATAATGACAAAAATTGCAAATAACAAAAGCATTCAAATTAGGAAAAACTACATGCCCGTAGATGCACCCGTCTGGCATACTCCTCTTAACCGGTCAATACAATTCTAGCATGAATAATAAACCTTTATCATGAATAAGGAAATATAAAACAACTACTTTATTATGGCCTCTAGGGCATATTTCTTCACAACTATCCAAGGTTACACCTTGTTGAGCTTCCACAAGGGTCACCTTTTTCGCTTCCGAGCACGCCAAGTGATGCCCCCAGTCGTCGCCACATGTTGCGGGTTCGGTGCTCTCTTTGAATTTTGATTGTTTTTCTCCAAAAGCGATTTTGGAGATTTAGATGACTTTTAATGTTTTTTTTGGCTTTTCATTTTTACCTGATTTTTCTTACGTTTTCAAGCAAAAAAAGTGTTTTCTGCGAACCACAATTGTGGTTCCAAAAAAAGTGCTTTCGCGAGAAGCACAATTTTTTGTCTCGTGAAAGCACATATTTGCGTCCGCGAGAAGCATAACTATGCTTCTCGGAAAGGGAGAAAAACGGTCTTCCACGAGAAGCACAAATTTGTCTCTCGTGGAAGCACAAATTTGTTTTCTTGAGAAGCACTGTGCTTCTTGGGAAGGGGATAATTGTTTTTCATGGGAAGCACAATTTGCTTCTCGTGGAAGCTCATATTTACTTCCGCGAGAAACGCATGCAAAAAATGTGCTTTCATGAAAAATATGCATTTGTTGCTCATTGAAGCACATATTTGCTTCTGCGAGAAGCAAAGAAAAATCTATGCTTCCACAAGAAGCGCATATTTGCTTCTCATGGAAGCACATATTTGCTTTCGTGAGGAAAGTATGCTTCCACCACAAGCATAGATTTGCTTCTCGTGGAAGCACAAATTTTATAGCTGTGAGAAGCAGCACTTTGCTTTCCGGGAAGAAAATATGTGCTTCTCGAAAATGGAAAAATATATGAAAAAAATGTCTGGATGCCGGTTTTTTCTTATTTTTTTGTTATTCATTTTTTCTGTTGTCGGCTTTTTTACCAGGTTCTATCTTCTTAGTTTTTTTTTATGTTTTTTTGGTTTTTTCAAGAAAAAGACCACTGGAACTTATTAACACGAAATCTAGTTTCTAAAATCTTGTCGCGAGAAATTCAATGGTGAAAACGGTTCAGAATTTGGATGCACAGCTCGAGAGTGAAAACATTTTAACTAAAATAATCTAGGAAGAAGAGAAAACACTCAGCTTGCAACAAGTGGCACACTTGCAGTTAGGAGTGGACGAATGAGCGAGCTTTCCGTCTCAGCCCGAAACTCACTACAGCTCGGCTCGACATGTTAAATGAGCGGGCCCAGTTCTGAAAACATGCCCTATTCGCGAGCGAGCCGAGCCGAGTTTTGGCCGGTCCAGCTCGGTGACTCGCTTGTGGCCCAGCCCAATCCATCCTCAATCTCCATCACTCGCAGCCTTGCACGCATTAGGGCACGAGAGACGCAGAGACAGCGCAGCCTCGCCCCTTTCTCTGCTCTGCATCGCCCTCGCCCCTTTCTCTTCCCTGCACCGCAAAGTTGGATTGGCGGCGACGAGGAACGCCCCGTTTCCTCACCACTCCAACAACAACGGGCTCGATGGCGACGGGCGGCGCCACCTCTCCTCACCACAGCAGACGCAGACGGGCGCGCCTCCCCTGGTTTCTCGCCGAACGTGACAAGCACGAGTAGGTACCTCCTTCCTTTCCTATCCCTAGCCGCACCTCTTTGAACTAGTACGTGTGTGATGGATCAATGGATGAATGGATCGATGGATGTGCTCATGTAGTTGGTCGGCTGTTCCTTCCCAAACCCTAGCCGTAGGTGTCTAAACTACACTAAAAAATACACTTCCGTGATGATACGTGTTTGTCATAGTAGGTCGCATTTTTTGTCATGCATGTACATCCATGACAAATTTATGACAGAATCAAGATAGTCATACCTGTGCTGTCGTAGAAGTGTTCGATGACATTACCAAAATTATCATCACGAAAGTGTCCACTTCCATGACGATAAATCACGCGTCACAGAAGTGCTTTCGTTAAGGGTGACCGACATGTGGCATCCAGCATAACGGAATGCCGTTAAGCTATCGGGTCGGGTTTTCGATCCGATAACCCGTTAACAGCCCCGACCAATGGGGATTTTCCACGTGTAAAATCATCATTGGCTGGAGGAAACACGTGTCGGCTCATCGTTGGGACAAATGTCATCCACTCATTGGACAGAAGGCGCCTATGATACGTCGACACGTGGCACGGCCAATCAAGTTTAAATGGGCCGGCCCAACTAAAGGCCCATGAGATTTGGCGGCCCATAATGGGCCGGCCCAGTGAAAGGCCCACGAGATTTTGTGGACTATAATGGGCTGGCCCAGCTAAAGGCCCACAAGATTTCGCGGGCCATAATAGTCTGGCCTAGGTAAAGGCCCACAATTTTTTTGTGTGCCATAATGGGCCGGCCCAGGTAACGGCCCACAAAATTCTTGTGGATCATAATGGGACGGCCCAGCTAAAGGCGGCCTAGCTGTAGGCCCACAAGATTTTGAGGACCCTAGTAGGCCGGCCTATTAACTAGCTGCCATGTTTTGGGCCAAATGAGGGCCCACAATTGATCCGGTCCATTAATGGCCTGCCACGTTCCGGGCCTAGTAATGGCCCATATAAGATCCGGCCCATTAAAAGCCTCCCACTTTCTAGGCCAAATCACGTCCCAGATCAGGTCCGGCCCTTTAAGAGGCTTTGGGCTCAATTATGGCCCATATCAGATTCGGCCCGTTGACTGGACGCTATGCTTTTGGGCCCACTTGCTAAAGGCCCATTTAGTAATTCGGCCTGATATTAGTTTCGGCCTATTAAGGGCCCATTTAACATTTCGGCCCTATATTAATTACGGCCTGTTAAAAGCCTGTCATATAGTTGGGCCTAACTATGGCCCGGTTTGCATCCGGCCTGCTCGCAGCCGATATCTGATTGGGCCAAACAAGGACCGAGACAACTTTGGCATGTTAAAAGCCCGTGAATTGATTCGCACAATCATGGGCGGGGTCCATTTCGGGCTGCCGCCGGCCCATGAGCTATTCGGCACGTTTCAGGCCCAGCCTACTTCTCAGCCTCCTAAAAGACCATTGAGTTTTCTTGCAAAAAGAGGGTCGGGGGTTACTCGGCCTATTAAAGGCCTGAATCTGCTAGTGGGCCAGTTTGACGGGGCCCATGATGTGGATCATACATCGTGATTGCATGACGGCCCGATTATGTACCGTAATTTTACGGTTTGGCCGGTTTACTGCGAAGACAGGATATATATATAGTAAAATAACTGTAGCATCGTGAATAAGAAAAAACCTAGACTATAAAATAAAGAAATTACGGCATATTACATCCACTGGGCATCAAAGTTGGCCACTATGATAATAAAGCAGAAGCAGACAACAGATTACATACATTGGGCATCAAAGATCGCCACCAGTGCAAATAAACACACCAACAAAATAATATACAAAACCGACAACACTTCAATAGAGTTCAAGAAAGGTTAGCCCTGCTGGGGAGCTGCAGCGCAAGCAACTGAGCAAGATGATGAGACTATGCTTGTTCAACACTTATATCGTCCTCACTCTGAACAAGCATACAGATGACAGGTTTTGCACATAAAAGTATCAGTGCTGACAATTCATCCCATTTCTTACTAACGAATAAAGTGACACAGTTTAAAATTGCATTAACACAATATGGTATTGTTCAGGTCAAGACATGGCAGGAATTGACATTGTGAAGGAGTTGGCAGTTTCACGACACCACTGGATTATAGATCAAGAACTCATAAGTATCAATGGTTAGTGTGCTGTCAATTTATCCCATTTTAGATTGGCAAATAAAGAGGCGGTTTAAATAATAGTAGAATGATATGACATTGTTCATAGTTAAGACATTGCAGAATATGACATTGTGTTGTAGTGGGTATGTTCACCACACCACCGGATTACGGATGAAGAACAGAAGCATACATGCAGTGCAACAGAAGATCACTTGCTTTGTATAGTTTAATTTACATGGTATGAAGAAGGAACTTGGTTGTACAACTGAAAACTTAAATTGAGAAGGACAAACTTTTGTTTATGAACTACATAATAAACTTTAAACATGCAATTTGATGCAAACACCAAAAATAAACAGCTATTGTAGTCATGCCTAACCAAATATACACAATAAAGTTTGAAGGCTTGAGAAGGACAAACTTACATTACTGGTGAAGACAGGCTCTATAAAGCCCTTGTCCATGCTGATGGGGGGGGGGAAATTCAAGAAGTTTACCACAGAATGTTCTTCATAAGCATTGCCTTTATTCTACATTTTGTTAAGAGTAAATATAGATGTGATAATATACGAAAAAATGGAGAATATTTAAGATAAGATGAAGAGTGATGCTACATAACCAAGTAGCTATAAATGTATGTGCAGCGATACAGGCAAAAGGCACAACCAAGAGCAATGCACAGCTAAACTTCTTCAATACCAACCTTATGGTAAGAGTAAATATAGATCTGATGTGTAGAAAATGGAGGGTAAAGGAAAATAAGCTACAGAGTGATGGTACATGAACAACTACCTGTCAATATAAGTACACTAATAAAGGACAACATGTACTTACAAGAACAATGCAGAGCTAAAAAATTTCATTGGCATTGGATATATTCTACACTAATGTAACCATTCATACAGATCAGATAATTTGGAGCGAACAATTGATAAGCAAGCTATCATGCATACTGCTGTCACATAATGAACCAGGTATGTATGCAAGTACAATGATACAGGACAACAGGTACTAACAAGAGCAAAGCAGCGAGCAGCATATTTGCGATATAATGTTGTTCTTTTCAAACCGGAATTCTTCTTCGAGCTGATTTCCTGCAAAAAAGATCCGTAAGGCACATGCGGAAAAGTAGAAGTTCAAATTGTCATGTGATTTCATAGACAATACCTCATCCTGGGAACGGGACCAGTGCATAACAAGGTTTTTCCATTCAATGTCTTCTAAATTAAGCACATGAGACTTCACCAGAAATTCGTTTATAGACTTGCCATCAAAGTGTGATTTCCTCAGGTAACACCGATACTGCTGCAATGCTTCCTTGAAAAGCACAAGCAAGCTTTGCTCGTCATAACTATCCAGATTGACCCTCACCTAGTTACAACAATGTCATGTAAATCATTGATGTGTTCGATCAGTAGAAAACAGGAAAATAATAACCATGAATAATAGCACTTACACGTAAGTTGGACAGGAAGATGTGAAAGTGGTATTTGTCTTCACTATAATCTTCCCATGATGGGAATATATGCACGTAGTCCCTAAAAACATTGAAATCATTGTATTTTAAACTGGGAATAAATGGAATGGGGTTCCAGTCTGCAGGAATATGCCGTCTCTGCAGTTGGGATAGGTCTTCGGTCGGTGGACTTGCTGTACTTTTTGCTGGAGTGGGATTTTTCGGTGGTATGGCTGGTGCTATGGCAAAAGAAATCGGTATACCTTTTGCTGGAGTGCAGGTCCTGTGTGGTGGGGCTAGTGGTGTGGCCAGTGAAGTATGGGTACAGTCTGCTGGAGTCGGTCCTATGTTTTGTGTCACTGGTTGTATAGCCAATATAAGTGGGGCGCTGTCTGATTTCTCCGGCACCACCACATTTTTCAAGGACTTTGCTGGTCCTCCTTCAGGTTCGGCAATCACCCTCTTCCTTTTTGATGTCTGATGCACAAGAACAACATTTGAGTGGAAAAACATGGTACGACAGATGGAATATGTATTGATAATGGATGGGCATAGCATCTCGAGTTATATGATGAGTAAACTAAGCATATGGTGGTGCAACAAAGTAGAAGAAATGCAAGACAACATATGCAAGATACGCGCAATCAATAAAACCTTGCCAAATTAGAACAGGCACCTTGATGGGTGAACAGGACAGGCCATCTGCCTTTGACTCCTCGAGGTTAGAATAGTCATTAGAATGATATTCTGAACAAGAATCAACAGGTGGGGAGCGTATGAGTTTCATTGCTTCCAAAATGGCACTCAATGCCTTGGTGCCAATTTTGTAAGTCATTACAGTGTTCCACAATATTCTTCTGATGCGCGGATTCTGATATTCACTGTAATTGCGTATAATATCTGAGAACCATGAAAACATAAATAGTTGTGAGATTATCTTTGTAATGCAGATGATATTCTAATATAGGGGCTCCCCTGTAAACACTTATGTGCTATCACTGGATTCTGATGAGAGAGCTCATGTGTGCTATAATATCGTGCGTGCATTTATATAATCTGGCACAAGTACACAAAAAATAGGCTCCAGAAGTAAGGATAGCTGGCAGATGATAGGTTCATAATATACTGTATAGATAGTTTATTGCCAAACCATGATAACAATAGCACACAGCAACTAGGCAGATCATAGTGTACATAACAGGGGTACACCATAACCACGATATATAAATCGGGAAAGTGGATCTGGCTTGAAAATACGGTGTTGTATTGCCGCTAGTAATTGAAAGCCTATCGATCGCGTACAGGCCAGCACTATCGAACATGGTAAAGAAGATCAAGCAGATTTTGGATAATAAAATGTTGGTTGCGCAGTGCCCACACATGATGAACCAGAGCGCATTAAGAATGCATCTCCCAGCTGTCTCTCGACCATTTTAGGCGGTTGGATGAAGATCCTACGTCTCCTAACCCTTCTTCTTCCTCGTCTGTGATTCTCCCATACAGAACACCTCACGGGCCACCGGCCGGACCACCGGCCCCCACCGCCTGTGTTCCTCCGCCACCCCCACCTCCACCCGCGTCGAGTTTTCTTCGTTCGGCGAGGCCCCACAACCACCCGAGCCCCTTGGATCGGACCGGCGAACTCCGGCGAGGTCTGAAAAATCGACTGACCCAATTTTGAAATTTAGTCTACTGTGATTTAACTAGTGTGGAATATAAAAGGGGAAAACCATAAGCATTGGTAGTATAGTGTTGAGTGTGCCATGGCGGATCTGGAGGTGCAAACCGGACAAAGGCAACTTCGCAGCCAAGACAAGAAATCAGAGTAAAGCAGTGGCGATCTATTTTCTTGCTGCGATAAATAAGTTGAGAAGATACGAAAGAGTACCGCCGGCGGCGTGGATGAGACGGTCGTAGGAGAAGATCTAGGAGGTTGTCGGCGGCGTGGAAGCAGATCTAGGAGGGTAGACGGTGGCGGCGTAGCGCGGTGGACGAGACGGTCGTAGGAGCGGCGCCGGCAAGGTGGACGACGGCGGGGATGAAGCGAGAGGACGGGATGCAAGGATCCCGGTCCGAAGGCGTGGATGAGAGAGGTCGATCTCTTGTAATGGACGGCGGCGTCGGGGTATCAGCTCCGGCATGGTGGAGGAGGACGGCGGTGGATGGGGTGCCGGACGGCAGCGGACGGAGGAGGGTGGGGTGGAGAGGGTGTTTTGGCGCCCACGGAGTACGAATGGGGAAAAGGGAGGTAGAGAGGAAGTGGGGGAACCATGTAGTCAGGGCGCGCTTGTCTCAAATGTGAGGAAATTTACAAACTTAGCCCCCGTTTCAAATTTCTACTACGTACATCACAGCAACATTAGTCGGTTAGGGATAGGACGGTAATCTCGCATACACCGAATATTTGCCGATGAGAGTTTGCTTTTGGCGCCCACCATGTATGAATATGAATCGGGGAGGGAGTCGATTTCGGCCGAGGGCACACTGTGTTTTGGCGCCCACCGTGTATGAATACGGGTGAGAGGTGGTTACGTCACGTTTGGGTGAAATTACAAGCTACCCCTACCGAAACCTATAGAAATCCAGTAGATAGGCTTTGCGCAGCAGGGATAGGCAGTAGTGATTTCCATCTCGTAGATTTTGGTTTCGGGCGGTTACTGCGACTTTCCCCGCTTCGTTCAAATTTTGCACAGTGCACGTTTACCGTGCCAACTCAATTCGAATCCCGTTTGTATTCTACTATTTTCTTCGGGCGGGATCCATTTTCAATTGGAATTACATTCTATATACATCATTTTTGTACATATATACTTTCAAAAGAACAACACTATTTATACATAAATATGGCTTACAAATGGCATGATCTTAGATTCATAAGATTGTATCCATCAATTTGGATTTTCAAATATTTGAAACCACTTTATGTTGAAATCCAATGTATGCATTCCTCGCTAACTGTCTCCAATTAATGTGTGTTTCATGCGGGTTTTTTTTAACTTCTCAAACATGTATAATGTGTTTCACGCAAGCAACATATAGTGTAATCCCGTTTAGACACTAATTGCATATAGACCATGCATTGTTTGTAATTGAAGAATCTATGGATCACGAATATTGATAAACTATATAACATTACACGTGTGCCCAAATTCAAATGAATATGCATGTTTGATACACCAATTTGCGTTATGATATTATCGATGTCGTGATCTCCAGTTTAAATATTTGAATCCCCTTTAATCCAGATATTCATCTCATATAGCTATCACTCATGCTTATATAGGACTATCTCTCTGGACCTCTACGCGTTCATCGTCTCTCAGGCATCTCCCGTGCTACCTGTATGTCGACAATGATCTTTTATCTTCGTAACACACTGACGTTACTCTGTCCATCGACCTTCATCACTCTATATCTCTCTAAGTATATCTCGCTCCCTGCTATGTGTCTCTAGCTCTGATTCTCCATGTGGAATCTCTTTCTCTCACACAAACACAAAACTTTGTCTCCCGGGGTCTCATTTCTCTCAACTATTCCCATGTGTGCCACTCGCACACCCCTCATACAGAGATGTCTTGTGCTCCTTAGATATGAGAACCTACGACTCTTACTCTTCAATATCTCTTTCTCACACACAAACACAAACTGTGTCTCCCAGGGTCTCATATTTATCCATTGTTCTCTTGTATGTCGCTCAAACACACCCTCTCTCCCTAGAGATATCTTGCGTTCCCTCATATGTCTCTCTAGCTATCACTCTCGTTGTGAAATATCTTTCTCTCTCGCAGACACAAAACTCCATCTCTCTGCATCTCATTTCTCTCTAATATTTGTTTGTATGTGACTCACATGCACCCTCTCTCTATCTCTCTCACACCCACACACATAACCCAGCCTTCTGATCCACTCGACTCCTATCTCTAGTGCACACTAGCTAGCATCTTTATCTTTCTATTTATCTGTTTCTTCATCAACCTTCTTTCTCGCCCTCACTCTTGATTCCTATCACACACACTACATATGTTTCTCTCTACATGCATGCAGTCAAGTGCCCTCTCACACACATATATAACTTCACCCTTTGAACCACCCGACGGTCATCTCCGACACCCAAACTAACGGATGTCTCTCTAGCTAGCATCTCCATCTCTATATCTATCTGTAGTTTCTCCGTCAACATTTCTTTCTCGCACGGAGTCTTGCTTCCTATCACACACACTATATATGTCTATCCATACATATGCATTTATAGGTTGATCTATTTTGC
This sequence comes from Triticum dicoccoides, assembly GCF_002162155.2. Taxonomy (NCBI): domain Eukaryota; kingdom Viridiplantae; phylum Streptophyta; class Magnoliopsida; order Poales; family Poaceae; genus Triticum; species Triticum dicoccoides. Next base: position 659,767,957 of record NC_041386.1, on the reverse strand, counting down.
ACAATCGTTGCGCCTCACCCCCTCTGCTCGCCATAGATGCATGCTCCAGCCCACGCCACTATATCTTAAAGACAAAAACACATGCTCAATTGTCGGGCCTTCTTCTCTGCATTCTCACATGCATGCATATTGTCATACCGATCCGTCTCTCCCATGTCGTTGATCTTAGGACTTATGTCTTCTTTCTTTTATCTCGATCATGCGCGCGCGCACACACACACATCCCACGTATACATGTATACCTCTCACACATGCATGTTCAAGGTCTCTATGTGTCCATACGTAGTTAGTTACCCTCAATCCTAACGCCACATCGAATCGTTCTCCTCTTTTGTGCACATAACTTCCGCCTGGATGGGCAAAATACACACTCACACTTAACAATCTCCT
>NC_041386.1:659748870-659767128 GCF_002162155.2 Triticum dicoccoides | reverse complement strand
AAACACACACACACACACGCACCCCCCCACACACACTTAGACTCCATCTCTCTCTCTCTCACACACACACAAACTAAGACTCCATCTCTCTCTCTCTCTCTCTCTTTCACACACACACACACACACCACACACTAAGACTCCATCTCACACACACATGCTCTAGGCGGAGCATTTGTTCCTACCAGCCTTAATCCAACCTTACCCGCATGATAAACAATCACCTTTATTTACTTGCATAACATGGACAGATTCCACTTTACTTTAGTAGTCATCAAACTTATCATCTGTATACCCTTATAAAAAACGAGTTGGCGATGATGGTGTGCCTGCCATCTTGTAATACAGACCGTATGATCTATATCTAACGGATAGGAAGCAAACTATGATAATTTTACAAAAGATACCTGCACCTCTCTCCACATCATTATCTCCCGCAACCTCATTGCTCAGCAATTAAAAAAGGAATAAGTCTCTGGAACAATCTAGCATGCATGGTGGCCGCTGCCACCTGCCGGCGCCGTCCATGCCCATGCCTCCGCCCATTCCGACCACCAGTCACCACCACGCTCCACTCCTCCTCGCCTTATCTCTCATCTTTCATTTTTTCGATGACATTCTCGATATACTAGTTTTCCGATAAAATTTTCGAGATATCATTAGTTTTTACACATGGGATTACTCCTGCATGGGTCAAACACAACAGGTGTTTTGTAAAAAATGCATATTGATGTTCCGTGCAATGCACGAGAATCTTGCTTGTAATTATATAACACAAATCACGAGCAGGAAGTGACATTTTTTTGACACAACCACGTTAACATGGCCACGTAAATCACGAGCAGGAAGGAGAAGGGAAGCGGGCTGTGGAGTAACGTTTTTACCAAAGTTTCTTAGGAAACTGAGTGCAATAATTGAGTTGTTTTGCAAACTACCATTACTACTACACCTGAAACGGTTCAAAACCTATACTCCCTTGCCAGCGCGCGCTTCCCGCGTGAAACGGTCAGCGTCGCCTGGAGCGTCAGTGCCGCATTAATGCCCGGCCAGAGCGGAGGCGACCTCTCACTGGCGCCGGCTTTGAAGTGGCGCAACAGCCGAGAGAGCGCCGCTTCCCGGTGCACGCGACTGCTCCGCGTCGAGACTGGCCATAGGCCCAGTTTGGATTCATGGGTTAGAGTTAGTTTGAGCTAGTTGGGGCTCAAATAGCCCTGAAGTATCCAAGCATGAGGGTTTAAATTGGAGCAAGTTGCACCGAACCCGCCAAAAAAAACTATCCCACCCAAGAGGTGCTAACTAGAGATAGTTCTCATTGGGACCACTGAAAAATCACTTTTCTCTCTCCATGAAGTGCATTTATTGTCAATCTAACCCTGTCACCCAAACACCTCTTTGGCTACAGTTAGTTCAGGGTTAGTCATGAGTTAGTCTAACCTCTAGCTAAGTTAGAGTATCAAACAGGAGCATTATAGGACATGCAAGTTGCTCAAAGCATACATGCAAATTCGTACGTGAAAGGATTTTTTTTATTTTTGAAAACGAAACGTGAAAGGAATTTTTTTAGAATGCTCTTGGCATGTCGCTAACATGTGATAGTTAACCGACCTCAATAGACGGCAGAAACGCCAGCCCGCCGCACTTTGATAGAGACGAGGAGGGAGAAGCGATACAGGCTCCTGGATTACTAGAGATAGGTGTCGCACGGAAGCCAAGAAATATGGTGATAGCGTGGGTTAGCCATGTACTAGTATGATGTAACTACACTGGGCTGCCGTGTTTCGTACTCTTCCAGTCCACTATGGGGATGATTGGTTAATTCTATATCGCTGAATAATATTAAATATTATGAGTGCAAACGCTCCACTACGAGGTTCCTTGCTCCTTCTCGGTCGTCCGGAATCTATGTTCTTCCACTCTATTTTTTTACGTGAGCTTTGTTCATCCTTTTGCCAACACGCGAGACATCTAGCATCAAGGCGCACGTGTTATGCAACGATCGTTCCATCTATATGAAGAACAGGTGGCACTGGAACTATGAGACGGACATGTACCTAGGAGTGGACGTACGAACCTGAGTAATGTAGCGCAGTAAGTGGAGTAGAAAGGCACAAATGGTATGAACATGCGTGGCATACAGGGTGTGTTTGGTTGCGTTCTCGTCTCAGCATAGTTGTTCCCTCTTCATGCATGCTCAACTCAACACCCCTCTTCATGCATGCTCTCTTCATGCATGCTTCTAGTGTATTTGTGCTAAACTAGTATGGACTCATGCACCCTCCATAAACTCTACCAAACACCCAAAAGTAGGTCGAGAAGGGAACTCTTGGGCGGCATTTGTCTCTTACTACGTACTACCAATAAATGTTGTACGTGCAATGCACGATGATGTTATGGAGTACGTGTCTAAGTACTGTACTACTACTATATTAGTTGGAGGCACATATTAACTTTTATATTTGTTTACGTGTATGCCCTGAGACCTTCCAACTAGACGTGTCTTTCTCTCCAGGTCGCACTTTGTATCGTTCATACAACTAAGTACTACTATGTGTGGTCTTCGACCCAGTGGTGGAAGAAGTGGAGACGCTCTACCATGCTGTTTTTTTATGCTAGGCTCTACCACGCTGTTCATGTCCCACTCCTTTCGCTGACGTGTGGGACATCCAGCACGTGCCATGTTTGGCACCCTTCATCGTAAGAGTTGAAACTCTAGCATTCATCAGAAATAAAAAATAAATATAAATCGGCAGTGATACTATTTTTTTGCGAACCAATCAGCAGTGATACTATACCACGCGGTTTCTTTGCTCCTCGATATCGGAAAGAATACTTTTGTTCGCCAAGATGTGGGACGTCGACCATCCTGGTCCACTTGCCATGCACGCAGAACTCCAAGCGAGAGTCACCCAGGTCATCGCGCCGCAGTAACAATGACTAATGAGCCGTCAAATCACACGCCCACTTCCCACTTTGAAGTTGCTCGGACGAAGGAACCATCATGACTTTGTTGAATTCCGCTTCTTGAAGAAAACTATTGTACCAGCAGTACTGCTAGCTACAGTATTTACTCCAATAGAGGCCTCCTTTTGTTCATAGGATAGGAATATGAAAATCATAGGAAGTGAGATGACATGCATCCCAATTCCTATAGAGAAAGAGATGCCATTTGATGCATAGGATAGGAATTTTTCCACTTAGTCTAGGCTAATGTACTGGTAATTTGCTCTAAAAACTACAGTAGTAACTAGTAGCACTGGTACATGCTCGTACTCAGACACAGACACACACACTAACTACTAGTACTACTACTTCTCACATGCTGGCCAGACGCCGTCGTTCTCCTTCCCGGCTTTGTCGGCAACACCCCACAGTGCTTGGATCTCCGCCGACCTCTCCGCAGCAGCGCGTGTGTCCTTTTCTTTCTTGCGGCGGCGGGCCTCTCTTTTCTTGAGTGCTTTCTGACTTTTCTGCTCCTCTGTGCGGCTTTGGCCGCCTCTTGCTCTACCGCCCATTCGGCCTTGGCATCTTCAAATTCCTCCCACATAGTTGTGAGGTCGCGAGCGGCGATGAACTCGGCACGGCGGGATGCCATCACTTCCCTACCATTTTGTGTGCGTTCGTGCGCAGCGAGGAACTCGGCGCAGCGGGATGCCATCGCTGCCTTACCGGTTAGTGTCCGGCGCGGTGGCATGAACGACGCTTAGTGAGAGCTCTGGCGTGGAGTGGCCGGACAACCGTATAGTGCATTGGTTTGTCAAGAGCTCACGGACAGAAGACGAAGCAAATTAGGATTCCCCTTCAATCCTGGTCATTTATTACCGAGTAAAATGTATTGGCGGTCATCGAACTTGTCTTGATAGCTCACTTTGATCATTGTATACGAGATATGGTGATTATACGGTCGCTGGCTCAGCGTATTTGTATGGTTGACTAGTCAAACAGTCCGCATGCGCCTGATACGATCACCGTCTCTCCAGAATGTCAATGCCGCATTCACTGAACTTAACTGCAGGTGCAATTGGTGTGTCACTGATATGCGGGCCAGACGCCCGTTGGGCCCACATGTCAGTCACCCAAACGCATCTGTAGTTAAGTCACTGAAGCAGCGTCCGCATTCACGCCCGACGAACCTACTCCGGCGCCAGTTGTCCATCCGTCTGCCGCGGCTCATTGCCATTCGCCCGCTATATTAACTTGAGCCCCAGCTCCCAGCCATAGCCAAAGACCCACACTTATTCTCCTCCGGTCCCTTCCTTCTGTCGGCACCACTTCAACCATGGCCTCGTGGCGCTCCGAAGCTCTCTTGGACGTACTGTCGCAGGAGCAGACGAGGGACATCGGCAGCTCCGCTCCGGGCGCGCTCCAATGCTCTCTTCGACGTACTGTCGCAGGAGCAAACGAAGGAGATCGCCGGCACCCCCCGGGCCGCCCTCCGCTGCCACGACCACGAAGCCGGTACGCGTGCACGGGCGCAGTCGGCAGCAAGGAAGAGTAGTACACGGTAGGACGCCGCCGCTCTGGTCCCGGGAAGGCCACTGCTACTCCACTCAGTCGACGCCAAGCTTGGTGGGGTAAACATTGGCGGCCGATTAGCCGCTTGACGGCGACGTGGAGGCGGAAATCTTCATAACCTTGAGCTCCGGCCGAAGGAGGAGGTTATTGAGGCGGATGAGGAGGAGGCAAAGGCAATGGCCGGCTTTCTCGGGTTCATGGCCGGACTTGGTGGTCGGGTGCTGACGATCGTTTAGATTAGGTTTACAGTAGGTTTAGTACGGTTTGTGCGAAATATGTAATGAATTTCGTCCAGTTTGTAGGAAAAGTTTTCGAAATGTAATGAATTTCATCCGGTTAACTTCATCCAATTAATTTGAAATTTGCTTTGTTTGCACGAATTTTGTCCGGTTAGTTCATATAGTTGTCGAAAGGTATGCGGGCAGCATCAGATGGCATCCATCAATGTCCTCGGACAGATGCCGGTGTAAATTTGTGGGCCAGCGCTAGAGATGCCCTAACTATCATGCTATAATCGCTAACAATCCTCCATTATTGTGAAGGGAACAGTTATCCCTCGATCAAAATCAGATCCGCGGTGTTTCGCACTCCTCCCGCGTATGAGTGTAAACTTTTGCTTACATAAAAATGGAGCAAGTGGACGGCACTGTAGCACGTCATATCACTCGAACTAGCCCGTCTAACGAGCGGGAAAGCACCGCCCTCATCATTTTGTTCTGGATTTCTATCGATCAATCGCGCGAAAATGTTACGCTTCGCAAGTTCTAAAGGAAAAGGCGGCACACTTACGACTCGTACGCGTCACAACCCCGACAGTCCGGCTCGCACGCCGCTCACCAAAGGGGACACGCGTTATCTTGCAATTTCACTGACATGTGGGACCGTAATTCAAAAAACTGTCGATAGCCGAAATCTAATCCCTCGGCGGGCGTCGGCTGAGAAGAGAGAAACGGGGGAGGGAGAAGAGATCGCCCGCCCACCGCGCACGGACTCCAAGAAATATATATGGTGATAATGTGAGTTGGGCCATGCTGGAGCCCGGACCGCTTCCGGAGCCCGCTCTCACCGCCTTGGCCCCTCAAGATGCTAGCTGCCCGCTGCATGCATAGCAAGTAGTCCCCGCTTATGTGGAGGAGAGAGAGGCATTGACAAAGTCAAGGAGTAACAGTGGAGACAATAGCTTTCATCAAAAATAAACAATGAATACTCGTTGCTTGTCCTCTATATCGGAAAGAATACTTCCATTCACCGACATGTGGGACGTCGACCATCCTGGTCCACCTGCCATGCACAAAATTATCCTGGTCTACCCCGATCGTATTGCAGGCCCAACCTTTCCCACCGTAAGTTGTTCGTACGAAGGAACCATCATGACTTCATTGAATTCTGCTTCTTCAAGAAAACTTACTGTACCCGCAATACTGCTACCACACGCGAAGACTGGACGGCACTGTACCACGTCATATCACTGAAACCCACTAGGCCAAACAAGCCCACCTAGGTCATCTATTTTGGAACGGAGGGAGACTGCTATGATTTTGTGTTGCACGTTCTCTATACTTTTGCTACGATTTTCCTACCCTATGAACCAAATGAGGCCTGAATGTATGTCGATTATTGTCTGATCAATGCTAAGCCTACAATTTTAGGAGCTAGGGCTATTGGTCGATCGACGAGGGATAAGTATAAGCGTACCACGAGCTCATCAGCCCCAACGTTTCTCTTCGGTGAGTGTTTCACAAGTACTATAGCTCGCACAGTAGCTAGCCTACTAACACCAGGAATCATCAAACAAGCCCTGCTGATATGATAAACAGTTCAAACTTACATCTAAGCATGCCATACATTACATCAAAAGCTGGTGAGGATACATCTGTTTCCATAACTCGGAGAGGGTTCGCATGATTCATCGCATGATTCACTATCAAACAAAAGTAGCAAGATCCGCCCACACAAGACAGTGCACTAGCCCTAAGATGGTTTGATAACACGCATCGTTCTGGTAATTAAACACAGGGCAATGCAAACTACCCAGAAGGATTAGTGCGACCAACTATTTCTTGTCATCGATCTCTCGGGCAATGACCACAGCACGGACAGCGGCATGGGAATCGATTTCTAGGGCGATGTCCACAAGACTGACCGCGACATCGGAATCGATCTCTGGGGCATTGTCCATAGGATGGACAGCGGTATCAGAATCGATCTTCGAGGCGATGCCAACAGGACGGGCCACGACATCGGAATCATCAAGGACAACCACAGGCACCTGCACAACACTAACATATTAGGAAGCACATTGCAAATAATCAAAAAGCAAGTGCATTACAAATAATCAAAAACCACAACTATGGTAATAAGCCATTATTTTTTACCTTGTGCAGCTCACCGGGGGATCTCATCCCTCCGGGGGCCATCTCCTCGTCCTCGATGGGGGCCATCACCTTGCCAGGGGAATACTTCTTCTCAACGGCGACTATCTCCTCAAACTTAGTCTTGAGCCTCACATAGGTGGCAATCAGAGCTGCTGGGGTAGGCACGGTGGGGCCCTTGCTGTTCTTCCAACTTTCTTTGAGGAATTCGTCCGCCAACATCCTCAACTCTTTGGCCAGTGCTTGTTTCTTGGAGTTCTTCGTCTCCATGGGTTGGCCCGCCAACATGGTCAACTCGTTGGTCGGTGCTCACTTCCTGGAGATCGCTGTCTCCAGTGGGTTGTCCGCTGGCAACAATTTGCCTAATGCTCCAGGATCCATCAATGAACTGACAAACAAAAAGCAATCAAAAGGAAACCACAATCGCAATGAAAACAGGGAAAGAATAGGATGTGAGAATCGGTTGGTGCTTCGCAAAAAGAAGATTATTGGAATGAAAATATAGCAGCATAACTGATTCGCCCACCTTTCCTTCATCGGTAGAGAAGAAAAATGACAGAAGTGAGTAGCCTGGAGTGAGGTTTTCTTCAAGAAAGGGAAGAAAGGGCTTGAACGAGCGTTCCAATGAAATGATGGTTGCTTTGTCCAGTCCAACTTGGAGGCCACCTTACCACTGCTAGTAAAGGTGTGGGTTTTGTGATATGACGGGTCATGACGGCCACACTGGGGTGACAGGTGAGTCTCGACTGTAGCACCTCGCTGTGATTTGGTGGATGGCACGTGGGCCCGGATGCTTTGAAATGTCATTAACTTGATTGTAGTCTCTTTAGTATTTGGATCCAAGCATGGATGAGGCTAACAAGTTTTAGTCCCACTACTTTTAGTCATGAGACTAAAACGTATCAAAGCACTCTCTCAGGCTGGTCATAGTGGGGAGTAACTTAGACTAGCGTCATGCATATGACACTAGTGTAAGTTACTACCTCCATAGTGCAAAGTAACATAGTAGTAGTATCATAGATTGCTTCATTTATTATCTCATAGACTCATTTTGCCTCGGAAAGCGCTATGTTACAGTAACATATTATGTTACCACAAGCACCTCTTTCCTCATTAAATACTTGCCACATAAGCAAAATTGTCTTGGGATGCGTTAAGTTACTATCTAAGTTACTCCCACTATGGCTAGCCTCAATTTTGTGCACCGCGACCAAGGCGGAGAGGAAAACAAGAGAACTACATAATTAATGCATGAGTTTAATTAGGGTAGTTTTATAAAGTACGAGATACATTCCTCCAATCACAAAATCCCTTGGTTCATGAGATTTGAGATTTGAGCCCTCTAAACCGGACGGGAGGGGGTACTGCACACGGTGTAGTCTAGTCACTTGTTTTTTTGAGCCAAAGTCTATTCACTTGTTGAAATCTCTAGAAAGGCAAATACTCCTTTCCGTTTTACAGGTCTATACTACTCCCTCTGTCTGGGTGTGTAAGTCATCTTACGAAAACCAAATAGTCCCAAAACACTTAGGTGCGGTGCATTAACTTCTACCTTGTTTCTTGTTTCTTGACATACGTATCAACCAATAAGAGATGAGAGGTGTGCATTCTTCTAATGACTTGCAATGGCTAGTTCATTGCATGGAATGCTATTAATTAGCAAATAAACATTAGTGACCCCAGGAGGAAACGGTGCTAAGCGCGTGGACCTATGCAGAATGAGTATCAACCAATGGATAATGGAGTTTAATTGTTAAACAATAGCAATTTTGTCTCATGCAAGAGCCTGGCTAGTACTCCAAGGAACCGCACCACGCGAGCGTTCGCAACTGCCATGTTTGGTTTGCACTTGGCTCTTCGCCTCTTCGAGAAGACGAACAATGATGTTACTCCTACTTCTACAGTATCGAATCCACTGCTGCATGTCCGTCCACCTCGTGCGGGAGGGATAACGTGTAGCGAAAGCTTCTACTTACTGCTCCTGCCTTTGCGTCCATGACAGGTGGGCCCAACAGGTGGTTGGCCCACCTGTCATGCAGCCAAAGGAAGGTGTAGTTAAGGCACCGGAGCTCAGTCCGCGAGGGAGAGGGCGTCGTAGTAATCAAATTTCTCGGGCTTGTACGAGTTGACGCGACACATCAAAGCACTGCATTCGGTAAAACTCTTTTTACACATTTCAAATGGGCTACTTCGTATGTAGGAGTAGACATATTCTGCTTCGTATGTACTCCCTCCGTTCCAAAATATAAGTATTTTTGCAGATTTCACTATGAACTGGAGTACATACGAAACTAAATGAGTGAATCTACACTCTAAAATATGTCTATATACATCCGTATGTAGTTTGTAGTGGAATCCCTAAAAAGACTTACATTTAGGAACGGAGGGAGTAGTCACTAGTTGCAATCTCTAAAAAGACTTATATTTGGAAACGGAGGGAGTAGAACGCATGCATGCATGCCGTGACTTTCCTTTTGATACTTGCATGTGTTGATTTGATGCACCTTGCCAAATTTTGACTATAAATTTAACTAACCAAATTTTCATGCATGTCACAAAAAATCACGGGGCTGTTTGGATTGTGACTATATATGTTTGTCTTATGTTGCCACATTATTTTTCCCACACTTTCCACACTTGCCTAACCTGAGTTTCTCAAATTGTTAGACACACTTTGGCTTGCCTAAGGGAATCTTGCCACAATTTTTGTGTCTATGACATGTGGGGTTCACTGCTAATAAAAAAATTCTTGTCTTAGGTGTGGCTAATAAAAAAGACTTATATTTAGGAATGGAGGGAGTAGAAAATATAAATAATAATGCATGTTGGGGCAACCCACATTTCCGCTAATTTTAGCCGTGGGCTTGTTCACAATTTTTACGAGGGGGTGGTTGTTCATTTAATGGAGGGACTTATAGTACTACCAGACTTGAACGATACAAAGTGCAACCTGGCACACCGTAACACCACTTGGAACAAGCGGGTAGCTATCTCAAAAAACAATCAACAACTAAAAGAACCGCGACCTGGCATGTAGTATAGTACACAATTGTAAATGATTGTTTTGATGGAGTGAAAAAGGAAAACTACCCCACTACTTATATATAGGCCGAAGCCTCCGCGCTTGCTTGCTAGGGCTGCTCTATTCACACACTCTCATCCTCTCCAGATCTAAATAAGATAGGGTAGTAACCCTATCTTTCTCCCTTCAAAAAACACTGGCTTTCTATCCTCACCGCTGGTTACAGATCCAGAAGTATCCCCCTCCGCCGGTGAAGGGGAGGAGGGGTAGCATTTAGGCCATCGTCGACAGTGAGGGAGGAGATCCACTGCCGGCCGCACCGTTATCTCTGGGCGATCGCCGGCGCGGGAGGTCCTCCGATCCCTTCGTCGTTGCCTATGGGCGGATCCGGCCGCCCGCCGCCCACCTATCCACATCCCGACGACCTTCAGGTATATCTTCGTTCGAAACCGCCTTAGCTCTACTTCCCCAGCTCGCTACGTTGCTGCATGTGCATCATTTTCTACCTCTCAGCCCCTCTCGATCGGATGGTCCAATGTCACCTATTTTTTTTTCTTCTATTGTTAGAGGTAAAGCTACTTCATGGAGTTGAATCTTGTACTCCCTCCGTCCAAAAATACTTTTCATTGAAATAAAGTGGGGGTGGGGGAATTTAGTATGTAAATCAGAGTTGATACAAACAGGAAGGAAAGGGGATGAAAGTAGTACAGACTGGTCATCCAACCGGTCTCTTGGTCGAAAAGGGAAACATAGGGGTAACGTTGTACACAGTGGTATGACCAGGACTAGATTTGCTATCCACACATAGGAGTAGGTGGCCAGAGTGAACAAAAATGGGACCAACCCAGATATGTTTCTTGGATGTTTGTTTCTTGGGACAACAAACTATGAATCACCACTTTCTGCCCCTGTTTATGTACATGGTGCTGTACTGCTAGTGCACCCACTGTCCCATGCCCTTATACCAAATATTTAGGCTCCGGTCGGAATAAAGGGTCACAAAACTTAGGTCTTGATGAAAATAGAGGAATAGGAAAGGAATGTAGGTATAAAACTATGGAACAGTGAACCGGAGGAAACTCTCAAGAGAATGTGTTCGGATTGACTATGAAATGTACAGATTTGTTTTTTAGAGTAGCATGCTTGGCAGTATGAGATGCTATTTGTTTATTCAGCTGCACAGTGACTACTCTTGTCCTCACCTCACGTACCACACATAGGTTGATTTTTTTATTCCAGCAAACACGGCACAACAACCTGTCTAACACATGGCAGCGAGCGCCTGCCTCGGGCATCCGCCCAAAAAATGAGCAGCGCGTGGATGTTTCTAATCCGATGGAATCAGTACTACCAGACCAGCTTTCCTATGAAACACTATTCACCTTTCCCGTGTTCCGAACGGTTGGAAGGGAAAGAATATGGTAGGAATTGTGTTCCTACGAAAATCTTGCACCAAACCTGTGAACCGAACGCAGCATTAGCTATTCTTAATATAATGTCCCTGGTAAAAATGAAGCCATGCCATTGTTTTTGCCTGTAATTGTTTGAGAGTCTGACAAGTTTAGCGAAATGTTTTTGCCTGTAATTGTTTGAGACTCTGACTGTTTCCTCTGTGCCTTTTTGTGCAAACAGGGATATCCAATTCACCTGGTTGCTGTTGTAACCTTTTGGTGCACTGCACAAAACTCTTCTTAAAAGAAGTGACTTTTGTGTTGTTTAACTGGAATGTCAGATGGAACAGTTGGTTCATTTTGGCGGAACTGCACAAAGGGAGATCTGTGTTCCAATCCTCATCATCCATATTGGCGCCATAACCTTCCTTTAGGTAAGAATGATATTTAATGCATGTGTTCATCTCTATTTTCCGACTGCCATGAGAAAATAATGTTGTTTTTTACTAGTACACTTGTACTCCCTCACTGACAAAACCAATTCTGAATTAGAAGGGCAATCATGTACTTGGTTTCACCAACTAGTGAGGAGAAAGAGGAACATAGCATGAAGAGGAAGAAGAAGAAGAATAAACAGTGCCAAGGCGATCTTGCTGAAGCTAGAGGCCTCAGTCGAGGCTATTCAAGGGCTCCGGCAACGACTACCTTACATGTGAGACGATCCTCCAGGGAGCCCTTCCACTTCTGATGTCTCACTTAATTAATTAGGAGCACTTAAGTACCACTAATTTATTACTACCTAATTTTCCTGTTGGAGTTAAACAAATCTTTAGTAGGACCCTATGCTGAATCATGTACGTGTGAATGTTTGTCTATGGAGATGAATCATGTGGTGGATCAGGGAGGGAATATTATTAGTGTCATGACATAATAGTGATATTGTTTTGCATGTCAATTTATTTCCATTGGTTCAATGAGGCAATGTTTTGCGTATTGTCCATCATGAATTTGATGCTACTGTTTGAGTAATATGCTAATGTCTTCCTATCCTTTCTCACTAAGCTAATGAAGGTTTCACCTTGTTCCTACTTGTGCAAACAGGGATCATGTTGTGCCAATCATACATTTTAGTGGAACTACACAAGACAATACAATGAACTGTATCCCAGCCAATGCTTTAACTCTGCTGGAAGTTCTTGATAATCTTTCGATATAATATCAACACTGGTAAACAAGAGTGATTTCAACCATACATTTGAAGTGCACAAAAATATATACTATTGTGTGATTCCAATGAGTGCTTTATCATCTCTTATGGGACTACATGAATAAGCTTTTTTTCTCAGGTTGGTACGGGCCTAAGGCCTTCATTCATATTAGTTTGCTGTCATCTCTATTTGTATCGTGCTACTGTCATGAGAAACTCCTTTATCTTTGCACTTTTAAGTTTTGCAACCTATGATAAATGGCAATCCTTTGAGTGTTGAGTTGAGCTAATTGGCACTGATTAAATAAACTAATACCTCTCTTTAAGCAAGACTACTATGTTGCTAACTTTACCCATTAAGATAATGAGGGTTCTTATATTTGTTAGTGTATGTTTCATCAACTAGTCCCACCATTACAGTAATCTCACTCTCTCAATATATGTACCAACAGGGATGCTCGATTTTGGTGGAACTGCACAAAAACTTGGGGTGCTTCATTGCCTCGACAGCTTCCGTCCTTTCCTGTCAGTCGCTAATCTCCGCTTGCTTTCTTCCTTTGTTGTCAGTCGCTTGGCTTATCGCGGCTTCCAGTCAAAGGAAATAGTAATTGATATGCTACCTCACACAGGTTGGTACTGGTCTTTATCCTGATTATTGTGCCTGTCATATGTATTGGTAATTTGGTATTGTGCTACTGTTTGCCGATTTCATAAAGGAGTAATTTGGAGCCTGAACTCGCAGGCAAATCATTACATCGGGTGATTTCAGTAGAACTGCACAAAATGATCAGATGGGCAGGTACTTATGCTGCTGCTATGTACTCCAAAGTTCACTCAGACAAGCATCGATGTTGACAAGAAGTGCCTATATTCATTCGAGTATCAACCGGCATCAACCAATTGTCAAACTCCAAGTATTAGGAGAGTGAACGCCAAAAATATTGCTTGATGCATAGCCCAGAAAAACGCAGTCCAGTCTTTGGTCCCAACTTGTGCCTTTTGGTTATCGGCACATATAGTAGCTAACTATATGGCATGGAGTTTAAAGATTCCAGACAAGTTGGTTGACGTGTATATTCACCTGGGACTTAATCAGTCTGCACGCCAAGGATGCTCCATTTCAGTTGAACTGCACAAAAAAATTGGGTGGTTCATTTTCTCAACCGCCTCCTTTCTCGTTTGCAATGTAGAATTTTGGCGAGATACGGGACCAAGATGAGCCAGTAAACTAGTTGGATGAAAGTAGTGGCCAAGTTGCTCAAACCTCCGTTGGCACGAGGCCACTATTTGAGGATAAACCTACAAGCAAAGTTCAGATTGTCTGTGCTGCCTCTTATGTACTCGAAAGTTTACTCGTACAAGAACTAATTTTAGCAAGAAGTACCTCTGATTGAACACCATGTACCAGTCTGTACCCTAGGTAATTAAAGTTCGTCCATGGATCATATTGGCTATGATCTCAATCATTTGGATGCATAAACATACTGAACATGTGTATATCTGAATCTTTTTGTGAATTATGTATGAATATTGTCGTGTGATCTATCAATCATTTGGATGCATAGATATGCTGAGCTTGTGTATATATGAATCTTTTGAGTTGTTGATAGTGAATGTTGGCTATGAATATGAACGTGTCCTGTGAACCTGAGTTTGATATGAATTGCAACAGAACCAGTTATAACCCTTCTCCTCCTCTCAATCTGCGACTTCAATGCCGCGTTTTCCCATCTCCGAGTCGTTCCCGTCCGGGGCCTCGCCGTCGTCCACCGCCTCGCTGTGTTCAGTGCAGCGTGGTCAACAAACGAGAGTCATCGGAAGAGGACTGTACGTGGAGAGCCTGACGGCTGGGACCCACGAGGTCCATGGTCGCACGCAAGGAAAGTTCCTCCTTATTAAGCTAAAAAAATGGTTCCTCCACCTGACAGCTGGGACCCACCGGCTGTATCTTCGCACGGAAGGAAGTGCCTCCTTGTTTTGCGAAAAAAATTATTCATCCTATCAGATTTGGTGACTGACTTGTGGGCCTGCTAAGCGGACGTGTACGCACGGCTTTGTAAACTTAATCAAGAAATGATTCTAGCAGCTGGACCGTTGGATGTTAATCCAACAGCCGTGCTCCTTCTTCAACATCTGTTCTTGCTCCTGTCTCCCGTGGGCGGCACCGCGGCTGTGCTGCCGCGCACTCAAACCAGTGAAGTTTCCCACTCCTCTCCATCTGCGACTCCACTGCCCCGTCTTCCCCATCTCCGGGTCGTTCCAGTCTGGGTGCACTCGGCATGGTGTGGTCAACATGGTCAACAACCGAGAGTCATCGGAAGATGACTGTACGTGAGAGGCTGATAGTGGGGATGCACCACGCCCATGGACGCATGCATGCAACGGAACGCGATGAGGTCAACATGGTCAAGGAATGACTTCCATCAGAAGTATACTGTACGTGGAGAGTCTCAGCTGGGTCCACGGCTGCAGCAAGTAAGTGCCTCCATATTACGCGGAAAATAATGATTCCTCCAACAGATAGCAGGGACCCACTGGACGGGCCACCGTATTTTGCGAAAAAAAACGTTTGCCCCCTGACTGCTGGGACCCACCTGACGGGCCACCGTATTTCGCGAAAAAAATCCCCCCCCCCCGCTCCCGCTGTTAGCTCGGACCCACCGGAAGTGCCTCCTTATTAAGAACAAAAAATGAATACTCCCCCTGCTAGCTGGGACCCACCTTGGTAGGAGGATGACTTGTGGGCCTACTAAGTTGACGAGGACGAAGGGCTTTTTCAACTTAGTCAATATGAACGATTCTAGCTCCAATGACCGTATGATGTCCATCCAACGGCCCTATTGCTTCTTCAACCTCTGGTCTTCTTGCTCCAGCCGCCCAAACCAGCGCCGGTCGTGCCTCATGCTCCTGCCTCCCATGGCCGGCTGTTCTGCCGCGAAGGACTCACCGCCCCCTACTATTCCCACCGCTGGCCAGGCCCTGCGGCGACGGCAGCCTCACAACGCAGCCAAACCAGTGAACCCTCGTACTCCTCTCCGCGCGGGCTTCCACTGCCGTGTCTTCCTCGGCTCCGTGTTGTCCCCTTCCTAGGCCTCGCCGTCTTCCACCGCCGTGGTGCTCTCCGCGCAGCATGGTCAACGTGGTCAAGGAACGACTTCCATCGGAAGAGTACTATATGTGGAGAGGCTGACAGCTGGGTCCACAGCCACAGCCCAGTTTTTTGTGATTTGCCAAGTAAGTCGCTTTATCAGGCCTGTTGGGCTGCAAATATTTCAAGACTAGGAGAGCTTTCATTCGGCTGGCCGAGAAAATGGCCCATCAGTAATGAGAAATGGGCTGTACATTTTTAAAACACATCAAAGCAGCAATTAGTTTCAAATATCGTTTTTTCATTTCAAGATTTTAAATTACATTAATTTTTATGTGTGGATAATTTGTTGGATTTTATATTGATATACATTTAGTTTTAAATTCAGTTTGAATGTGAGTCGAAATTTCGAGATTAAAAACATTCGGACCGCACTGAAATATGCAAAGTTTCGTATAATTTTTTAACCGTGGCCACAATATGGGCTGTAATGCTAACAAAAAGAATATGGGCTCCAAACAAAATCTTAAGAATTAGCAAATGGGCTGTAAATTATTAGAAATAATGGCAGATGGGTTGTATGTCGTTTTCCATAGATTTGAGGCTTTCCTAAAAAAAGGTTGACGCACAAGTAGTGACCATTGGATGGCCATCCAATGGCCGTCGTGCTTCTTCAATCTCTGCTCTTCCTGCTCCAGCCGCTCAAACAAGCGCCCGCGGGACTGCTTGCTCCCTCCTCCCCGTGGCCGGCTGTGCTGCCGTAGGCCTCACCGCCCCACCGTACTCCCATCGCTGGCCTAGCCATCCCTCTACTCACCCACACCTGCTGTTATTCTCCGGCGACGGTAGACGAACCAGTAAACCCTCGTTCGGTCGTACTCCCCTCCGCGTGGGAAACAACTGCTGAGTCTTCCCTGCCTCCGTGTTGTTCCCTTCCTAGGCCTCGCCGTCGTCCACCACCCTGGTGCTCTCGACGCAGCCTGGTCAACGTGATCAACGACCGACATGCATCTGAAGTGGACTGTACGTGGAGAGGCCGACAACTGTGTCCACGGCCGCACGCAAGGAAATGCCTCCTTATTACGCGCAAAATAATGATTCCTCCACCTGACATCGGGGACCCACCGAAAGGGCCTCAGTATTTCATGAAAAAAACGTTACCGCCGCTGACAGCTCAGACCCACCAGCTATATCTTCGCACGCAAGGAAGTGCCTCCTTATTACGCACAAAAAAATGAATACTCCCCCTGTTAGCTGGGACCCAATATAGTGGCAGGCTGACTTGTGGGCCTACTAAGTTGACGGGGAAGGAGGGATTTGTCAACTTAGTCAATATGCACGATTCTAGCTCCAGTGATCGTACGATGTCCATCCAACGGCCCTAGTGCTTCTTCAACCTCTGGTCTTCTTGCTCCAGCCGCCCAAACTAGCGCCAGTCGTGCCTCGTGCTCCTGCCTCCCGTGGCCGGCTGCGATGCGGCGGAGGCCTCACCGCCCGCTACTACTCCCATCGCTGGCCAGGCCATACCTCTACTCACCCACACCCCCTGTTATTCTGGGGCACCGGCAGCCTCACACTGCAGCGAACCAGTGAACCCTCGTACTCCTCTACGCGTGGGCATCCACTGCCGCGTCTTCCCCGACTCCGCGTCGTCCCCTTCCTAGGCCTCGCCGTGATCCACCGCCCTGGTGCTCTCGCTGCGGCGTGGTCAACGTGGTCAAGGAACGGCTTCCGTCGGACGTGGACTATACATGGAGAGGCTGACAGCTGGGTCCACGGCCGCAGCAAGGAAGTGCCTCCTTATTACGCACAAAATAATTATTCCTCCACCTGACAGTGGGGACCCACCGGACGGGCCACCATATTTCACGAAAAAAACATTTCCCCCCCGACTGCTGGGACCCACCAGCTACACTTTCGCACGCAAGGAAGTGCGTCCGGGCAAATAAAATGATTCTCCCCCTGACTGCTGGGACCCACCAGCTACATCTTCGCACGCAAGGAAGTGCCTGACAGTCGGGACCCACCTGGTCGAAGCATACGTAGCGTTGTCATTCTGGTCGCGAATGTGTACGTACATACTGGTTGATGTTGAGGCGCGCATGTGTCGTAGATGTAGAGGCGCACACGTGTCGTACTAGAGGCGCGCACGTAGCATGTACACGTACGTACAGCGGCGAGGGTGCAAGATAGAAAATACGGCCACGTACGTACATACGGGCAGGGTCTCTAACGCCTACTCACGCATACGTACATGGCTGGGTCGGAACGGAGAAACAACGTCGTCGTCGTGTTCATGGGGAGCCAACCGGCTAGGTCGGAACAGAATGCATGGTCGTGTTCATCGGGAGGGCTTGGACAGAACAGGCAATGGAAACGAGGCCTGGCATACCGCACAATGGAGGAAACGGCCTTGTGTTTGACCGGCCACGTTCGAAACGGGGTCCTGTTGATCGGGAGGGGCCTGGCGTACCGCAAAACGGAGGAAACCGACCTCCTACGGTCAAAACGGGGATCCTAGTGATCGGGAGGGGTGTGGCGTACCGCAAAACGGACGAAACAGACTTGTGTTGGAGCGCTACGGTCGAAACAGGGGTCCTGTTCATCGGGAGGGGTGTGGCGTACCGCAAAACGGATGAAACGGACTTGTGTTGGAGTGCTACGGTCG
>NC_041386.1:659744696-659748366 GCF_002162155.2 Triticum dicoccoides | reverse complement strand
GATCGGCTTCAGTTAGCAGCAGTAGCGAAGGAATCGCTCCATCGGGTTCAGTTAACAGCCATCGATCGATCGCTCGGGTTCAGTAACGTGTAGCCTGTAGTGCAATCGCTCGGGTTCAGTTAGAGCCCAACGCCTCGCTCGGCTTCAGTTAGAGCCAACGCCTCGCACACATGCGTGTACGTACAAGAGAAACGTGCATCGCTCCGCCCCCGACCTCCCACCATAACCGGCAAGTCCCTGAAATTTTCCTCCCCCTTGCTTCTACCATGGTTTTTTCTGTCATGGATGGACCAAAGAATGTCATGCAGCTACGTCTCCGGCCCGCCCAAGACAAAAAGCCCATTTTCTGTCATGATTTTTTGTCATAGAAGTAGGAGCCCGCTACATCTATGATGATACCGGGTGTTGTCACAATTATCATCATAGAAGTGTCATATGTATGACATAAAAAAATTTTGTTCGGCCCAAAATGTCATGGATGTGTCTTTTTTTTGTAGTGCTAGCATGCATGACACATCTGATTTATTGATGGATGCATGGATGGATCGATGGATGTACTCATGTAGATGTCGGGCTAGATGGATGGATCATGGATGGATGTATTATAGCCTGTAGGGCTAGATGTAGCAGATCCGGATGGATGGATCATGGATGGATGGAGTTGTAGGGTAGAATGGATGGATAGATAAAAGATTTCATTGATCCCATGTGTAAATAGTTTTCTGCTGTTGATGATCTACTTGATGTAGCATAGCGGCTTGAAAAAAAAATCTACTTGCTTGGAAAATTGCATGTCGAATATATGTTTGTGCAAGCTTCAGCCTGGGTGTTCGGGTAATACGGTTTATTCGGTTCGGTTAGTTCGGTTTACGGGTAATACGGGTAGTTGAAAATGAGAGCCGAACTTGTGTCTGCCAGAAAAAGAACCGTACCCAAATTACCCGAAAATTTTGGTTCGGGTAATTCGGGTACCCATAACCCGAAATATTCAGACCAGGGTACTGTACAAAATTCAGAGTTTTAAAATTCAGTGCAACATAGCCTCACAATCACAGTAGCAAAAAAATTAGATATAACAAAAGCACTCGGGTGATATGCAACTGCATAGCAGAAATGCACAGTGCACGCACACATTCAGTTACACAAGTGGACAACACAAGCACAGATTCATGCATTCAGCAACATGACATCAAATTGGACAATAATAGACTCACATCACAGTCTCATACTCTCATAGGTGATAGCTCCCAACACACCAGTGCACAACACAAGTCGTCCAAACACACAATAAACATGGTTCAAGCTGAATAGGTCCAAACAGTCACAAACACACACATGACACAAGTAATAGGTCCAAGCTGAGATAACCATAGCTAATATATTAAGGGCTTAACAAGTATCCTTGAGGGCGAAGCTGAGAAAACCATAGAAGATAGAACACAAGAAGAGAGGCTAAGAGTGAGCTGAGAGTGTTCCTTAGGTTGGCGGCACACTTGATGTTCTTCTGGTATTCCCTGCAAAAGTGGAAGGAAAATCACTTGAATATAGTGCAAAACAAATTAAAACAGAAATCTTGCGTAACATTAAGGTGATATGTATACGAGATCATGCATATCCTTTCCACTTTCCCACCATAGTTTCCAGCATATCAAGTAGAACATATCTAAGAGTAACTTGTTTGCATAATTACCATCCTCTAGGTTGGCAAGTAGCTCTTCATTCTCTTCATTGTTAACAGGAATTTCTCTTCGCAACCAATCCTGAGTACAAATTAGTCCCTGCACCATGAATGGAGTGAGCGAGCTTCGGAACTCATCAAGAATGCGTCCACCGGTGCTAAAAGCTGACTCTGATGCGACTGTAGATATCGGGAAAGCTAGGACATCACGAGCTAAACGTGATAGCACAGGGAATCTAGATGAGTTGACCTTCCACCACTCAAGAATGTTGAATTTGCTGTTGTTTGCTTCATTATCCTCTGTAAGATACTTTTCAAGTTCAGACTTCGAAGGGCTAATGCTGATTCCACAGTCATTCATTCTCATTCTCTCTGCAATCAAGGAACTCATCAAGCTTTCTCTGTTGTCCTCTTCAAAGCTAGGTGCATCATCAGGCTGCACTTCTTGCTCAGTTGGACCTACTAGTAGAAAAAGGGTCAAATGTGAAGCACATTAGTGCCGGTTTGAATTTGAGCTGGCACTAATGTGTCCATTAGTGCCAGTTCCAATGGCTAGGCGGGCGGACATCATTAGTACCGGTTCGTGGGCAACAATTAGTACCGGTTCATGCCACGAACCGGTACTAATGAGGTTGTGTCAGGCTGTGGGCCCCACGGACACCTTCAGTACCGGTTCATGGCATGAACCGGTACTAGAGTTTCTTATTAAGCTGATTTTTAGTCCCACCTCGCGAGGAGAGAGGCAGTAGGAGTGGTTTATAAGCCATGAGTGCAGAGACAATGAAGGAGAGGCGCAATGCTCACCTGCAGGTTGCTTAGCTTCAAGCCTTTCGGAATAGAATAGATTGCACAGAGCTATGTGCAGTGTAGTCTACACTATTCTGAAAGGCTTGAAGCTAATTAACGAGCATTGCGCCTTTTTTTATTTTTAATAACTTATTAGAACTCCGGACTTCTTGTGTTACGGCAAAAACTAGATGCACTTCGTGTACAAACTGGACAATCTCTTTCGAAGTATCAGGGCCGGTTTCAGACGAAAACACATCTGTTACACCGGCACTTCATTTTTTTAACTTATTACAACTCTAGACTTTTTTGCGTTCAGTACGCACCATTCTAAGCCACGTCATCAATTTTCAACCCTTTCTGACATCATTTGCTCCCCTAGCACGAACCGGTACTAAAGAGGTTGTGGCAGCGCTATTTTTAGTCCCACCTCGCTCCCCTAGCAAGATTTTGACCACCTTAAATATGATACTTCTCAAACAATCACAAGCATTTGGTCTTCATTGAACTCTATGTGTAGGATCTGTGGCTGCAATAGGAGTTTTCGCCGGTTCTTAAATCGGTGGTAGATTCCTATTGACAATTTAGGTTCTATACAAAAAGATCATTGATGATCAATATATTTTTTATGCACTTCTCTGTAGCAGTAGCGCGTTTTGACTGAAAGGCGGTACTGATCAATGTATTTTTTCTGTGTTCAGATGCACAATTTAAATATGTTACTTCTCAAACTATCACAACACGTTCTGACATCATTTGCTGTTTTTCAGTCACCGATTTGTTTAGATCAGAGCTAAATGACCGTGAAAATGAAAATCACTACAAAACAAACTCTGAAAATGGTGAAGGTATCATCATTTAACCCGCATAGCATGTGCGAAAGAGTAGAGAGGGTCACGGCAAAAAAAAATATATATAAAAAAAAGTACTCAAAAATAAATATAAGAAAGTAAATAATGCAGAAAAGAAAAAAATTATATAAAGCAAAAATATTCACAAAGAAACTAAATACAGCAAAAAAAACTACTCAGAAATAAATAGAAGAAAACAAATAAAGTAGAAAAGAAAAAACTATATAAAAAATTACTCAAAAATAAATAGAAGAAAATAAACAATGCAGAAAAGAAAAAAATTATATAAAGCAAAAATATTCACAAAGAAACTAAATACAGCAAAAAAAACTACTCAGAAATAAATAGAAGAAAA
>NC_041386.1:659743414-659744351 GCF_002162155.2 Triticum dicoccoides | reverse complement strand
AAGAAAAAAATTATATAAAGCAAAAATATTCACAAAGAACTAAATACAACAAAAAAAACTACTCAGAAATAAATAGAAGAAAACAAATAAAGCAGAAAAGAAAAAACTATATAAAAAATTACTCAAAAATAAATAGGAGAAAATAAATAATGCAGAAAAGAAAAAAATTATATAAAGCAAAAATATTCACAAAGAAACTAAATAAAGCAAAAAAAACTACTCAGAAATAAATAGAAGAAAACAAATAAAGCAGAAAAGAAAAAACTATATAAAAAATTACTCAAAAATAAATAGAAGAAAATAAATAATGCAGAAAAGAAAAAGTTATAAAAAAATTGTTGGGGCGCTGCCCAGTGGGCTTGCCAGACCTAGGGTATGCAAATTCAGGCCCAGAAGGGCCAGTAGGCTCACAGGGCAGCGCGTTGGAGTTAGGCCCAGCGCGTTGGGTTTATAAATTAGTGCGGCTGCCCTTCGCTCGGCGAGGTGGGACTAAAAATAGCACACTGTGGGTGGCAGCGCACGACCTTTAGTACCGGTTGGTGGCTCCAACCGGTACTAATGGTTGTCCTTTAGTACCGGTTGGAGCCACCAACCGGTACTAAAGGCCCTCGTTTCCCGTCGCTTGGCCTGGCCAAAATTGGCCTTTAGTACCGGTTGGTGGCTCCAACCGGTACTAAAGGTCCCTCATATAAATACTACACTTATGAAAAATCAGTTCCATCATCGACCACTTCTCAACTTTTCTTCTCGCGCTATCGCCACCGACGACGACGACGCCGCCGCGCCGTCACCCCCGCCGCCCTCGATCGCCGTCCCGCGGCACGTACGTCGTCGATGTCCCCTCTGCGCCCTCGCTGCCCCCGCCACCCATCGTCACCGTCCCCGTCATCGCCGTGCGCCCCCGCCGCCCGTCCTCGTCACCGCCCCGCCGCCCGTC
>NC_041386.1:659729650-659742572 GCF_002162155.2 Triticum dicoccoides | reverse complement strand
ATTTGAACTAGTCGAATTAATATAACTAGTTTATTTTTAGTAAGAAAATTTAGGTATATGAGATTATTTGAACTAGTTCAATTAATATAACTATTTTATTTCTAGTAAGAAAATTTAGCTATATGAGATTATTTGAACTACTTGAATTAATAGAACTAGTTTACTTTTAGTAAGAAAATTTAGGTATATGAGATTATTTGAACTAGTTGAATTAATAAAACTAGTTTGTTTTTAGTAAGAAAATTTAGGTATATGAGATTATTTGAACTAGTTGAATTAATAGAACTAGTTTATTTTTAGTAAATGCTTAGTTGAATTAGTTGAATTAATTGAATTAGTAAGTGTTTCATGTTTCGCCTATATGAACATATATAGGAAATGTCGTCTGACGACGGAAAAAATTTCAGTATGTGCGAATACTGTGAAGACCAGTGCGGCCTGTGCGACAGAAATTTCCTTGTTGATGATAGACGATTTAGCATCAAGCTGGATGAGACCTTCGAATTCGATATAGTAAGTCACAACGACAAGTCTGTTTTCGTAATTAAGCATGACTTATATATGCTTCATTTGCCTGACTTATAATTTTTAATTTTCACTATTCTACTAGCGCATCCCCTGCCATGCAAGAATTTTTGTCTTGGATAAGATAGGTTTCAATGATATGGAAACTATGGAGATAAAGAGCGTTTACCTGAAAACTGAGCATGGTTACACTTTCAACGTCAAAGTATACAATGCAAAGATGTACACCTATTTTGAATGCAAAACTTGGCAAGCACTATGCAAGGCTTATGCATTTGAGCCTGATATGGTTATCACCTTTGATATTCGTCCAGAAGATGATATTGAAGGTAATAGAGACATATGGGTCGATGTGCAGACGCCTCCAGTTCTACCATTATGTGAGTTCTTCTCAACTATATTTTTGTCTTTGATATTGCTTATTCAAAAATAATTGACAACTAATTTCTATTGACAGCTTATTTCCATTCAAGCAAACATGTCCGACGCTTGGTAGACAGGACCTACTACTGTCCCGGAGCTGAAATAAACTGCGAGGAGATAAGTCATTATGTTTCATGGCTTGAGGATCTTCATACTGTCAAGACAAATTTTCTTCCTGGACTTAGAAATGTTAGTACTCAAAACGTGCGACCAATAGTGATCGTATTGAACTACGGTCACATCTATTTAGGAATGATGGTAAGATTTTTACTATTTTTCCTCAGTGCATCTTTTGCATACATAATTTTTTTGCTAAACTTTCATTGCTAAGTATATTAATTAATTAAGTACTATACAATGTTCTTCAGCAGGGACTCCCGATGACAGTTGTGCCTCAGGGGATCGAGACTAAAGGTCGCATGCCAATTGTTAGCTTACGGCCAAGATATCCTGCATTGCACATGAGTGCATTTAGGATTTCTAGAAGCGATGAATGCTTAATAGTGAAATATTGGAGGAAAATTGTTAACGATCGCAGAGAAGTACTAGGGGGCAGCAATGAGAAGTGCAGCCCACGATTAGGAGACAGGTTCATCTGCATGCTCCAGTATGATGAATCAGGAGAGCTATACATGTTCTATGCTATTTTACCTGAGAGAGAGCACCATGAGTGATTTAGCTAGTTCATGCTCTTAGTACTTGTCCTTTCATGTCTGTGTTCTTCGTACTGAACTTAATCTCAAAGAGTGATTTGCTTTTGTGGTATTATATATGAACGTTTATAATATCATGACAATCATGTTGAACTCGATGATATTTTTGCTTCTGGTACAAGTGAATGTTTCTTCTTTAAGCTAGTGTTGGTGGTGATTAGATAGCGGTAATGACTATGATGATTAAATAGTGATAATGACGACTACGATGATTTTTAGCTGCTAGGTAGAGTATATATATACTCATGTTGATGATATGATGCAAGAGTTTTTATATTAATATGATGATATGATGATGAGTTATTATATCATTTAATGAAAGAAACCGCAGATTAGTTTCAGCTGGATGGATCCTACCTAAGTGATCAAGTATATATGCCATATCCATATATATATTATACTTGATCACCTAATTAGGTGATCAAGTATAATATGGATATGGATTTAACAACTCGTTATAATGTAAAACAATCACTAAATTAAAATTGAAAACACAAATTTAAAGGAAAAATTAAAAAAACATTTAGTACCGGTTGGAGTTACCAACCGGTACTAAAGCCCTACGTGCACCCAGGCCTGGCTCGTGCCACATGTTTGCACTTTAGCGCCGGTTCGTGACGAATCGGTACTAAAGGGGGGGCCTTTAGTCCCCACTCTTTAGTGCCGGTTGGCGAACCGGCACTAAAGGCCCTCACAAACCGGCACTAAAGGCCGGTTCTGCACTAGTGACCATATAACTTAAAATACTCTTGGAACAGATTTGTAAGAGTTGTATTCATTTTTGTCCACACTTCCTCTCCATTGATCTGCCCAAACATTTCAAAAGTTGCAATCTTGATGTAATTTGACAACTTGTATCTTGGATCAAGAGCAATAGCCACAAAGATCAAGATGTTGAAGCTCTTTATGTAGCTTACCGCTCTATCATTTGGTGAGGCATTTGTCAACTATTACTGAAAACACCTTATCTATGCCCCACTCAACCAAACACTTCTCCAGGTCCTTCCTAATGTCTTCCCCCTTATGACCCCTCAATGACCCCTTATGACCCCTCACCAAGAAAAACCCAATGATCCACTTATGCAGAACCCAATCATTGTCAATAAAATGGGCTGTCACACACATAAAATTCTGCTTTTGGGAAGATGTCCATGTGTTGGTAGTTACACAAACTCTTTCACAAGATTCTTTGAAGAATTTCTTTAGCTTGACTTTCTCCCTATAATGAATGCGGACACAATCTCTAGTAACCGTCCTCCTGGATGAGACATTGAAACGAGGACAAGCCTTTGCCACAAACCTTCTAAATCATGGCTTCTCAACAAATGCAAACGGAAGCTCATCCACAATTACCATTTCAGCCAAAGCATCTCTAAGCGTATCCTGATCAAATCTCCAGGTAGTGAGTGAACACTTACTAGCATCCCCGTGATTCGGAGTAGCTTGTAGAGTTGGCTGCTTGTCATCCTTGACGCTATGTGGATTTCTCTTGCAGGTCGTCAAATGCTTCAACAAGGATGATGTACCATTCATTTTAGAACCACAAGCAAGCTCACTTTTGCAATAGTTGCATGTTGCTGTCGTGGCATTTACTTCCTTGCTAAAATGATTCCAAACTTCCGACCGTGGAGCCATTTCCTTCCTTTCCTTGGCATTTGTTGTATTCTTCTCAGCCTCGGTCGTCTCCTTCTACTGCTGGTTGGGGAGCTGTTGCCCATCATGACTGTCCTTCTCCGAGTTCAAAGCATTGTAAGGGAAGGTGCCTGACAGCGAAATACGAGAACTTTGTTCTGCCATCTACAAACAACAAATGACACAACTAGTTAGCCCAACATATCACCAATGAGAAGTGACAATTTGTTACAGAAAATATAACAGTATAAGTAAGATGAAATAAATAGTACAATATATAACATCACTCATAGTTACAGGAAATAGTACATTTAACAGTATAATTTAGTCTAATAGTACACTTTATCTACAACTAGTGAACTAACAAGTCTGTTGTCTGCAACTCTGCATACACTCATACACATACATCAATTTTGTTGTCTGCATAAGGTGTCAAAACAATCTGCTATCTACATACACATACTAGTAATTATAGTACTTGAGCATCTGAATCGGGACTCAAACTCACTATCTATATAAATTTTAGCTACATGCCTACAGCCGATACACCAACAAGTCAACGAACACTTGACTACTTGAGCAGTTGAGCATATGAATCGGGACAAAGTGAAACTTGGGGAGTGGCAAAGTCAAGGGACTGACCACTCACGTTGATCACTTGTTGTTGCTGCCGTCGACCGTGCTCAGTGCGTTGACTCCGGCCGGTGGCTCGCGCATCTCCGTCTCCACTGGATCCAGCAATTGCGGCTCCTTCGGTGCATCGCTACAGCATCATGACCTGCCCGCGTGGCTCACGCCATCACGCACCGATGCGCCGTCCTGCCTCCCACGTCACTGCCACCGCCACCGCCGCCGCCGCTAGGTACTAGGGTGAGTACGAGAGGGAGGAGGGGTCGAGGGTTTGGTAGTCTGTGTTTCGTGTGACTGTGAGGGTGGGAGGCTTTATACGAGCGGTGGGTAGAGGTGAGTTGGGCCTGGGCCGCGCAGCCGCATGTGTGACCTAGTGACCGTGTGAGACGTTGGTTATATAAACTTCGGTTAATATGATTTTTCTGGGTTTTCGAGACTGGTAACCGAACCCTTACCCAAAGACCGAAAAGTCTGAAAAAAAGAACCGTACCGAAGATCGATACCGAATTAACCGACAATTCGGGTATTACGGTTCGGTTCGGGTTCGGGTAACGAGTTCGGGTACCCGAACGCCCAGGCTGATGCAAGCTCATGTGTGTGCTCTTTTTGGTATCAAAATGTCGAATATATGTTTGTGCAAGCTCATGTGTGTGTGCTGTTTTTGCTATCCAAAAGTCAAATATATGTTTATGCAAGCTCATGTGTGTGCTATTTTTGCTATACAGAAGTCAAATATATGTTTGTGCAAGCTCATGTGTGTGCTGTTTTTACTATCCAAAAGTCAGATATATGTTTGTGCAAGCTCATCGGTGTGCTGTTTTTTCTATACAAAAGTCAAATATATGTGTGTCCAAGATCATTTGTGTGTTGTTTTTGTGTGCTAGGCAATGGAGCATGATAAGCAAGCGGAGGAGGATCATGAAGAGGTCGAAGAGGATGAGGAGGAGGATGAGGAAGAGCAAAATACCTTGTTTGAGGTGCCGCCCAGGGCTAGTGACAAATCAGATTTAGATGGGTTTGTGGATAGTGAAGAAGAAGCCTTCGAAGGTGATGACATGTCCGAGGATGGTCTAGGCCTTGGTCCTACGCCTCAAGAGCAAGAACCGTACTTCTTAGTTCGAGTGAGGATGAAGCAAGAAAAGTGCAACGAAAGAGTGCCAAGAAGCGAAAAGGTCAAGCTCCTTCGATCGAGGTTGAGGTCAGCGGTTTGGACCTTCTTTCATAAGGTAAAGGTGCCATCGAATGAAGGTTTGATGGAGTTGAAGGCACAATGTAATTATTGTGATAATCAATTTGCATATGTCCAAGGTGGAAGCACCTCATCCATGGGAAGACATGTGGACACATCTAAGTATTACAAGGACAAGGTTAATAGGGATCTCATCCAAGCTACTCTGTTTTTTTAGAAAAACCAATGCAACAACAAGTGGTCCAGATGTCCAATGCATTGAGTATGATAAGGAACTCATCAAGGAGGTCATGGCAAAGATGATTTGCGTCCATGAGTACTCATTTAGAATGGTTGAACATAAATGGTTCAGCATTCTCATGAAGTGCTTGAATCCAAACTATCAACCCATTAGAAGGAAGGCAATAAGAGTTGGATGCATGAGGGTTTTCAAGAAAGAAAGGGAGTTGCTTCAAGTTTCCCTAAAGGATGTGGACTTCATTAGTCTGACAACCGATTTGTGGACTAGCAACCAGACCATGTAATATATGTGTGTGGTTGCACACTTTATAGATAAGGACTGGAAGATGCAAACACGTGTTATTTGTTTCATAGATTTGGATCCTCCTCACTCCGGGCATGTGATTTCAGATGCTATCTATGAGTGTGTGACTGAATGGAAGATAGAGAATAAAATTATATCCATCACACTAGACAATGCTTCAAACAATGATGTTGTGGTCAGCGGTTTGAAGGCAAAGTTTGCTGTTTGGAGAGGTATATACTTGCTGTTTTTGTAGTACACATGCTTTGTTTAAGGCAAATTATATATATCCATCACACTAGACAATGCTTCAAACATATGGTTATATGTTTGATGTTTTTGTTGTACATATATTCATATACTTGTTGTTTTGGTTGAATATATGGTCATATTCTTGCTGTTTTTGTAGTACATATGCTTTGTTTGTCCAAATAATGATATTTTGGTTGAACACCTGCTCATATGTGTGCTGTTTTGGTTGAATATATTGTCATATGCTTGTTGTTTTTCTAGTATATATGCTTTGTTTTTCCAAATAATGATATTTTGGTTGAACACATGCTCATATGTGTGCTGTTTTGGTTGAATATATTGTCATATGCTTGCTGTTTTTTTGTAGGTACGGACTTTGAAGCCCAATATTTCCATGTCCGTTGTTGTGAACACATTGTCAACTTGGTGGTGCAAGATGGGACAACCATCATGGCCCCTTTGATAGAGAATTTGAGAGAGACGGTTATGTATTTCAAGAAGTCACCGAGTAGCCTCCACAAGTTTGTTGAGACTTGCAAAATATTGGGTGTTGAGGTTGGCGACCATTTGCATCTTGATTTTGTCACACGGTGGAGTTCAACATACAAGATGCTTGATACAGCCTGCTCATATAGGGAAGCCTTGTCCTCTTATGCAGCTTCAAATGCCAACTATCAATGGGAGCTGGAAAAGGAAGAATGGGACAAGTTTAAAGTTATTAAGCCATTGCTCCTCTCTTTATCTCATGTGACAACTGCATTTTTTGGGCAATTATATCCCACCTCCAACATATTCTACCCTCACATTGTCAGCATCAAGATTGCTTTGAGAAAATCCATGGCTCATAATGATGAATGCTACAAGAAAATGGGTGATGCAATGATGTATAAATTTGACAAGTATTGGGATGAGCCGAACAATGTCATGCTGCTTGCTACCATCTTGGACCCAAGGTACAAGATGAGGTATGTTGAGTGGTGCTATCACCAAATCTATGCTGTGGGGAAAGCAAATACTGAGAAGAATATTGTGCGCGGAGAGTTGGACACATTGTATGAGAAGTTTGTTGCGAAAAATAAGCAAGCTGAAGAAAGAGCTAGTGAATCATCAGCCGAGAACAATTGCAACACAAGTACCTCGATGCCACTTATGGATTGTGATTTTCAATCCTTCTTATCAGCCACTTCATCAACACCATCAAAAAGTGAGCTTAGAAACTATCTAGATGACTTGAATGAGGCAATGGATCCTATGTTCAATCTTCTTGATTGGTGGAGGGTGAATGCACCTAGATACCCCGTATTAGCAATGATGGCAAAGAGGTTCTTGACTGTCCCGGCTACCTCCGTGTCTTCGGAATTAACTTTTAGCACGGGTGGAAGAGTTTTATGTATGTCTACTTGTTACATTAGATATTAACTTGTCAACTTGTCATCCTATCCTTGAACATAGATATGTCTACTTGTGTGGTTTTAGATGACTACAGGAGTTCTTTGAAACCAGAAATGGTGGAAGCCTTGGTGTGCGGTGCTAGTTATATCAAAGGTTCTCACAAGGACTTCAATGTGGTGGTATGACTCCTATCTTTTCTTCTATGGTTTATGTCTATTTCTTGTATGTGGCTAAGTTCCAAATAATTAGGAGAGAGATGAAGATGAGGAGGACGATGTTGAGAATATCAAGTTGTCCAAGATTGTTGATGTGGGGGATAACAACAATTGGTAACTATTCTTTTGACATGTTTCAGTTTTCATATCTTTACATGATCCCAATATGTTTCCAAATCTGTGTTACATGTAGATAATCGTCATGTTGGTGTTGCTCTTGCTACTTTGAAGATGGATATTGACATGATCTTGTCATGTGGATTGTTGAGGTCAACGTGATCATCTTGAGCCATTTCTTTTGTTGTCATGAACTTCGAATTATGTGTTTGTTGTGATGAACTATGGTCCTTGAATGATGTTGTGATGAACCATGCACTTTCAACGATGTTGTTGTGAACTTGTGATGAACTATGCACTTGGTATTATGTAGTTTTCACTAGTCATTGTTTGGCTGTCAACATTTTCTAAGTTTTTATGTCAAAGTGGTAAGCTTTGTGCTATGCAAAATTTCTTCTTATATCTTATATCTCCTTTTGTGGCTCTAATATCAAAGAAGAGCGGCCACTACTAGTGAAATACTAGTGAGGGCCCAATATACACGCCCATCACTAGTGCTATAGTTGTTACTACAGGCCTAATATAGACTAGGTTGTGTTTGATAGTGAAATACTAAAAAAATCAAAGTATTAAGAAACTACAGTATTTTAGCATGAAGATATAAGATACCACAGCTTTCAGATATCACGGTATTTTAGAGTATTGAAAATATTGAGCTTTTTGGCTAATGTTGTATATCAATGTAAATTGCTAGCTAGCCGTTTGTTCTTAGCTACCCAGCTTACAAAAGATGAGGAGGAGATCGAACTGCCTGCATAGCGCTACTTATGCTGATGCTCAGGTGACTCGATGTGCCGTCGGCTGGCCGGCACCGCCGCACTCGCACAGAGAAAAGTAGGAGTGAAGGTGGCTGGAATTTTCATTAGGCTGCAGAAGGCATATTATTACGGCCGGTATTCTTGAGCAAGGTCTGCCTAGCATACTCACCATTTATGATCTCTAGCAATGAGAGAGCAGCAGCTGCAGCTTGGGAGAGAACAAGAAAGAAAGATAGCGAGCGGCTCATTTTTCTCGCATGCTTAGTTTGGCATCACTGTCTTTTTTAAAATTATGGTAATCGAAAACGTCAGTTTTTCAACGCGAGGGAAATGAATACCTCGGTTTGTCTAAACCATGGTTTATCTCTGTTTTGCCGAAACCACCTATTCATTTGGCAATATTGTTTTCTCGTAATTTTTGGCTGACTGCAACTAACTCAGCTACACTTAAGGAGCTGATCAGCATGTAAAACAGCCGTCCAATGCATGCAGTCATGCCATGCAAGCCAAGTCCTCTCGGCCTACACTAGTAGAAAACATGGCATTTGTCCCGGTTCGTAAGGGCCTTTAGTCCCGGTTCTTGAACCGGGACTAAAGGGTCGTTACTAATGCCTCCCCCCTTTAGTCTCGGTTCTAACACGAACCGGGACAGATGGTCCTCCACGTGGCCGGTGCACCGAGCCCAGGCAGGGGGGCCTTTGGTCCCGGTTGGTGGCACCAACCGGGACCAAAAGGCGATGTTTTTCTTTTTTTTAAGAAAAAGTGGCTGCTTTAGGGGTTTTGGGGGTTATTTTTAGGTTGTTATTAGCTAGCTAATAGAGAGAAGTGTCCTCTCTTATATCTTCGTCCTTGGTTTATCAACGCTGCTGCTATGTTCATTTCACCCGCTTATAAAATAACTCATGCATGCTCGCATCATACATCATCATATATAATAACAAGTCCTACTAATCATGCATCATCATACAACTTCTACTTGTTATTAATAATAAGTCATACGATCATCATCCTCATAGTCATCGAACCCAACCCTACATAATTTAGCACATGATCATCAGTATCAGGTAGGACCTAAACACCCTTAAGGTAATAGCATAAAATAATATAGACCCTAACTCTCCATTATGAATAATGGAGATCATCCTGTCTCCAATTCTTGCGCTTCGCTGCCTTTTGCTTCCAAGAAGCTCCTTACGACTGTCCATACATTTTTTTCCATTCTTTGATTGTCATGTCTCCGCTTCTTTCAGAAACCCGGTATGGACAGTTCAGATTCGTAGGAAGACCTGGTTGTATGTTCAAAACATGAAGGCTACCATGCGTATAGATCAGATGAGGCACACAATCATTCGGGATTATCTGTTGAAAAACATAGTAATAACTTCGTAGTTAGCAATGATGTACTAGTTTTAGAAGTGTGCAAAAAGATGCATGGATGTCGTAATAGTAAAAAATCTTACGAGGGTATCTCCATGGTAGTTACCGTAGTTCAACACGTGATCTAGTGGCACGTATTGACCATAATGTTGAGGAGTTCGATTATAGACATTGTAATTCTCAAGATCAGTACAAAATGCGATCAGATGATTTTTCTCCCTATAAGTTAATTCGGAGCCATCGGTGTAGTGGGTTTTGTCTACCATCTTCCGCACATTCTTGGAAGAATGAAAATAAGCTGTCAATGGAAATAAGATGTCAACTATTTTGAAATAAACAATATAAATTACTTAATAACTATGTTAAGCTCACATGGGGGAAGATTTGGAGGTGTATCCACAAGGACCCAAATCGAAGGTCTGTCTTGCTCGATTGTAGGATCACCAAGATCCATGGTGATAAGCATACCCTCATCAAAACCATACATCTTGCAAAGTGCTTCCCAATTTTTGCAACCAAAATGGGTTACACTCTCAGCATTGTACAACTTTACTTGAAAATCCACACCATGATGGGTCCTTAGGAGAATTGTTTTGGTTTCCATACTTTCATGGTCTTCAAAACCCATCCTCTCCAAGACATAGTGTCTTGCATAGCATGGGATAAGCTAGTCGAATTGGAAAGGATGAAAAATACACGTTAAAATAGTTGAAGTCATGCTTAATTACGAAAAAACTATTGTCGTCGTTGCGTACCATATGAACATCGAAGGTCTCTTCGAGCTTAATGCTGAAGCGCCGATCTTCGTCCAGCTCAATGAACCTGTCGCACATACCTCGGTCGTCGTGGCACCAGTCGCACTCCCCCGGGCGGTTTTCGTCGTCCGAGTACGACATTTCCGGCCTATGTTCATAATTCAAATATTAAACTAGATCATTATTACTAATCACTGGTTGATTATCGGTGATGGTATATAGCTCCTCCTTTCATTTCCGAGTGCATTATTACACCAAATTGTCTAGCACACGGGAATGAAGGAGAACTTTTCCAATATGAGCATTCAATAAGCAAAACCAAATCATAAAATAAGCAAAACCAAGTCATAAAATAAAGTAGTATTCAAATTAGCATGCATTCAATTATAAACAAAAGTACATCATCTCTTGGTGTCCATACATCGTCGAATATTATCACTAATATAGCATCACTAATACAACTAGAACCGTAGCGCCCGACGGGTATCGTCGCGGGCGGTGGACACCCAAAGATAAGGAACCATCACATGATCATAGTTCCAGTGAGGTCCCTGAAGAATCTGCCAGGTATTGTCGAACCTGCCCTCCAATGCAACCATGTAGCGACGGACGTGCTCGTCCTCCTCGCTGACACGGTGACATACCACCTCTGCGGTGTCCGGAAGCCTTGGCACCGTCACTGGCCCACGCGACCGCCACCAAACAAGGATCAGGTCAACAACTGGCTGCCTCCTCACGAACCTACGTCCCCCGGAAGGTACCACCTCACAATACCAGCCCGCCGGAGCCCAGTCCCGAACATGGCCCTGATCAAGCAGGCCTCCACCGCCGAGTCGACGACGACGAGGATGCGGGATAGGCATCGCCGACGTCGATGCGGGAACTACTTCTATATATAGTTAAATAAAGTAGTTTTATTAATTAAATCAACTAGTTCAACTACTAAGCACTTACTATAAATAAATAAAGTAGTATTTACTAAAAACAAACTACTTCTATATATAGTTAAATAAAATAGTTTATTAAATCAACTAGCTAGTTCAACTATATATGAAGCACTTACTATAAATAAAATAAAGTAGTACTTACTAAAAATAAACTAGTTTAACTATAGTTCTATTATTTTTCTAACTAATTATATTATACACTTTCTCTTCTTATTTTTTTCATTTTTCCTCTATTCTAAATATGAACATATTCATAAATGACTTATATCATTCACAATTTTCCTATGCATACACAATAAGTTGACAAAGAAAATACTATGAACAAAAAAATCATTAAAATTCTATGAACAAAATTACAACAGAAAAAAATCATAAAAATTCTATGAACAGAAAAAAATCATAAAAATTTGACATATTCGATCTTCGCATATATATGAACATACAAACATGCATATTCAACAATAATATCACCAAAAAAATCTATTAACAGAAAAAAAATCTAACACAATATGAACAAATTAATTACACAATATGGAAAAAATCTAACAGAAAAATCTATGAACTACACATCTAACAAAAAATCTATGAACTACAAAAAAATCTAAAAAAAATCTAACAAAATTAACTACACATCTAAATTAACTAGTACTAACGTCAAATTAAATTAGTTGCTCACGGCGACAGCGACGGCGACGGCGACGGCGACAGCGAGGTGCAGCACGGGGCGGGACGGGGCGGCGCGGGCCGTGGCGGCACAAGACGGCATCGGGGCGGCGCGGGACGGGGCGGCGCGGGGCGAGGGCTGGCTCGGGCAGCCTACCGGCGTCGTGGATGGATTCGCCGCCGTCGGGGGAAAGCAGGAGAAGAGATTGAAGTGCGGATGGGCGGTTCTGAAATTTTCCTAAGTGCTACTTATATAGCAAAGGCATTGGTCCCGGTTCGTGGCACAAACCAGGACTAATGCCCACCTTTAGTCCCGGTTGGGGCTACCAACCAGGACCAAAGGCCTCTTTTCAGCATCCCAAAGGGCGGGCAACAGAGACCTTTGGTCCCGGTTGGAGGCACCAACCGGGACTAAAGGTAGGTCATTGGTCCCGGTTGGTTCCACCAACCGGTACCAATGCACCCATCTAATTACTTATTTATTTTCTTTTATGATAATTCTTTTTGCTATTAAAGTTTTTAACAAAATTCTAATTACTTATTTATTTTCTTTTATGATAGTTCTTTTTGTTTTTAATGTTTTGAACAGAATTCTAATTACTTATTTATTTTCTTTTATGACAATTCTTTTTGCTATTAAAGTTTGTAACAAAATTCTAATTACTTATTTATTTTCTTTTATGATAATTCTTTTTGCTTTTAATGTTTTGAACAGAATTCTAATTACTTATTTATTTTCTTTTATGATAATTCTTTTTGCTATTAAAGTTTGTAACAAAATTCTAATTACTTATTTATTTTCTTTTATGAT
>NC_041386.1:659714944-659729345 GCF_002162155.2 Triticum dicoccoides | reverse complement strand
ATTTTTGCTATTAAAGTTTGTAACAAAATTCTAATTACTTATTTATTTCTTTTATGATAATTCTTTTTGCTCTTAAAGTTTGTAACAAAATTCTAATTACTTATTTATTTTCTTTTATGATAATTCTTTTTGCTACTAAAGTTTGTAACAAAATTCTAATTACTTATTTATTTTCTTTTATGATAATTCTTTTTTCTTTTAATGTTTTGAACAGAATTCTAATTAATTAATTATTTTCTTTTATGATAATTCTTTTTGCTATTAAAGTTTGTAACAAAATTCTATATAATTTTAGTTTCAATAATACTAGAGGTTTATAAAAGCTTTTTAGTTGATTCCTTCATACCAGTTCTAAGACTGATACAAAGGCATTTTATTTGGTACAGGTTTTAAGGCTGGTGCCCCACGAGCACCTTTTAGTACCGGTTCGTGGCATGAACCGGTAAAAGAGTTTTTTACTTGATTCTTTCTGCAGCTGTTTTTAAGTCCCACCTCGCCAAGCGAGAGGCACTCGCAGCGGTTTATAAGCCCTGAGTGCAAAGAGGATGAAGAAGAGGCTCAATGCTAACCTGCACGTTGCTTAGCTTCAAGCCTTGAGGAATAGGGTAGACTGCATGGAGCTATGTGCAGTGCGGTTTACACTATTCCGAAAGGCTTCAGGGAAGGCGTCAAATACAGAGAGTTGGTCTTGAAATTCAGTCGGACTGGAGATATGACTCTGACTCGGATGATGGAGATAGCCACCCGGTACACTAACGGAGAAGAGGAAGGTCGACTCCATAACGGGAAGGGCAAAGCAGTCGGCCAAGAGGCCGGTGGAGGAAATTCCGGTCGGAAACAGAAGCGTAAGGCCGAACCAGCGGCACCTGAAGAGATTGCAGTAGTAAATCAAGGAAAGTTTAAGGGAAAACCCAAGGGGCCCTGGCCCCCTAAGAAGGTAAAAGATCAAGCGGGGAATGACGTGCTGGATTTTCCATGTCACATCCACACTAAGAAAGATGAAGACGGTAATCTGATTTACCCAAAGCATACCACTCGGCAGTGTCGACTCTTGATCCAGTAGTTCCAAGAGAAACAACCCAATGAGAAGGAGAATGAGTCGGACAAAGACGAGGATGAAGAGGAAGACGATGGTTATCCCAAAGTCAATTCCACTCTGATGATTTTTGCTGATGTTGAAAGCAAGAGTCGATTGAAGGTCATCAACAGAGAAGTGAATATGGTCGCTCCTGCAGAGGCAACCACCTACCTGAGATGGTCTCAGACAGCCACCACGTTCAACCAGTCAGACCACCCCGCTCGTGTGGCCACCCCTGGGAGGCAAGCACTGCTGGTCGACCCTATGGTTGGAGGCACTCGACTGCCCAAAGTACCGATGGATGGTGGCAGTGGTCTGAACATCCTTTACGCTGAAACCTTAAAGGGGATGGGCATTCTGATGTCCAAACTTAGCGAGAGCAACATGAGTTTCCATGGTGTTATCCCTGGGAAGAAAGCCGAGTCACTCGGCCAGATCACCCTTGACGTGGTTTTCGGTGATTCTAAGCATTACCGTAAGGAAAAGCTGACGTTCGAAGTCGTGGATTTCCAGAGTGCCTACCACGCCATCCTGGGCAAGCCAGCCTACGCCCGCTTTATGGCTCGACCGTGTTATGTGTATCTCAAGTTGAAAATGCCTGGCCCCAAAGGTGTGATCACAGTAACTGGCAATCGGCAGAAGGCAGAGGAATGCTTCCAGAAAGGTTCCAAGATCGCCGACGCTCAGATTGCAGCGGTCGAATTGCAAGAGTATCAGAAGAATGCAGATCCGAGTGATTTGCTCAGAGCTAAGAAGCCCGCTACAGACTCTGCATTTCAGTCGACTGGTGAAATGAAGCCGATTCACATTCACCCGACCGATCCCAACGCTGCGTCAACTCATATTTCAACGACACTCGACAACAAATAGGAAGAAGCGCTCATCCAGTTCCTCCGTGAGAACTGGGACATCTTCGCATGGAAACCCTCTGACATGCCAGGTGTGCCCAGGGGACTGACTGAGCACCGTTTGCGTGTCGACCCCAAGGTTAAACCCGTCAAAGAGCACCTTCGGTGGTCCGCCGTCCAGAAGAGAAAAGCAGTTGGTGAAGAAGTGGCTCGGCATTTGGCAGCAGAATTCATCCAAGAAATCTACCACTCCGAGTGGTTAGCCAATGTAGTCATGGTCCCCAAGAAGGATGATTCAGTTCATATGTGCATTGATTTCAAGCATATCAATCGGGCCTGCCCGAAAGATCAC
Source organism: Triticum dicoccoides (assembly GCF_002162155.2). Taxonomy (NCBI): domain Eukaryota; kingdom Viridiplantae; phylum Streptophyta; class Magnoliopsida; order Poales; family Poaceae; genus Triticum; species Triticum dicoccoides. The sequence goes on along the minus strand of NC_041386.1, from coordinate 659,727,067 downwards.
TTCCCTCTCCCTCGCATCGATCAGATTGTCGACTCAACTGCGGGGTGCGAGCGCTTGTCTTTCTTAGATGCATATTCCGGATACCATCAGATCCGACTGTATGGCCCGATGAAATAAAAACAGCCTTCATCACCCCATTCGGGTGCTTTTTCTATGTCACCATGCCTTTTGGTTTAAACAATGCCGGAGCCACATTCATGAGAACGATTCAGAAGTGCCTGCTCACTCAAATTAGTCGGAATGTGGAAGAATACATGGATGACATTGTGGTCAAGTCTCGCAAAGGTTCCGACCTATTGACTGACCTCGCAGAAACCTTTGCCAACCTGAGGAGGTACGATATCAAGCTTAATCCATCAAAGTGCACATTCGGAGTCCCAGGAGGAAAGATACTCGGTTTTCTCTTTTCCAAACGAGGGATCGACGCCAATCCCGAAAAGGTTGATACAATCCTCAGAATGAAGCGCCCAGTGCGAGTGCATGACGTTCAGAAGCTGACTGGTTGCTTGGCCGCCCTGAGTCGATTCATTTATCGTCTCGATGAAAAGGCCTTGCCTCTTTACCGACTGATGAAGAAGTCTGATAAGTTCGACTGGACTGAAGAAGCTGATGTAGCGTTTGCAGAGCTCAAAACGCTGCTTTCCACCCAGCCGGTGCTCGCTGCACCAATCAGCAAAGAGCCTTTACTGATTTACATTGTAGCCACTGGACAAGTTGTCAGTACAGTACTCACGATCGAGCTCGAAGAAGAAGGAAAAGCTTACAAGGTTCAACACCCAGTCTATTATCTCTCTGAAGTTTTGACTCCATCCAAGCAATGATATCCACATTATCAGAAGCTTGTCCATGGAATATACATGACAATGAAGAAGGTTGCACATTACTTCTCTGACCACTCCATCACAGTCGTCAGTGACGCACCATTGTCCGAAATCCTGAATAATAGAGATGTGACTGGTCGAGTGGCGAAGTGGGCGATTGAACTCCTTCCATTGGATATCAAGTTTGTGGCAAAGAAGGCCATCAAGTCCCAAGCAATTGCAGATTTCCTTGCCGAGTGGATTGAGCAACAATTACCGACTCAAGTCCACACGGAACATTGGACTATGTTCTTTGATGGCTCCAAGATGCTAAATGGTTCAGGTGCGGGGGTAGTATTGGTATCCCCCCGTGGATACAAGCTTAGTTATGTTCTCCAGATTCATTTTGATTCCTCCAATAATGAAGCTGATTATGAAGCACTTTTATATGGGTTGCGTATGGCCATTTCACTCAGCGTCCGTTGCCTTATGGTCTACGGCGACTCTGATTTGGTGGTTAATCAGGTGATGAAGGAATGGGATGTCAGGAGCCCAGCCATGACCGGTTACTGTAATGTAGTAAGAAAGCTGGAGAAGAGGTTTGGAGCTTCACCACATACCCCGACTGAAAAATCAAGCTGCAGATGAGTTGGCAAAAATAGGGTCAAAGAGAGAGGCTATTCCCCGAAACGTGTTTTTGGAACATATTCATTCACCTTCAGTTCAGGAAGATCCTTTCACCGAAGAGTCTCCACAGCCCAAGCGTACCACAGATCCGACTGAAGTCGAAATCCCAGCCGTGGTCGACTTGGTCATGGAGGTTTTGGTCATCACTCCTGACTGGACAGTGCCATACATTGCATACATTCTGAGGAAGGAACTCCAAGAGGATGAAGAAGAGGCTCGGCAGATCGTCCGACGGTCCAAGGCCTTTACTGTGATAAAAGAACAGTTGTTCAGAGAAAGTGTAACTCGAGCCTGCCAGAAGTGCATCATGCTAGAAAAAGGCCGAATGATCCTCAATGATATTCACTCGGGGACCTGTGGTCACCACGCATCCTCTCGGACCATCGTGGCCAAAGCATGTTGAGCTGGGTTTTATTGGCCACACGCCAACGAGATGGCGAAGGAAATAGTGGACAAGTGTAAAGGTTGTCAGTTTTATTCCAACATGTCCCACAAACCTGCATCGGCTCTGAAAACTATTCCACTCGTCTGGCCTTTTGTTGTTTGGGGATTGGACATGGTTGGACCTCTGACGACCGGCAGGAGCGGGTTCACCCACATGCTGGTAGCAGTCGACAACTTTACCAAGTGGATCGAAGCCAAGCCCATTAAAAACCTCGAAGCAAGTACTGTTGTGAGCTTCATTAGAGAGTTGATATTCAGATATGGCATACCACACAACATCATCATGGATAATGGATCAAACTTTGACTCTGATGAGTTCAGAGCCTTTTGTGCTTCCCAAGGCACGAGAGTCGACTACGCTTTGGTCGCCCATCCTCAGTCGAATGGGCAGGCCGAACGAGCGAATGGATTGATTCTCAAAGAACTGAAGCCCCGGCTAATGCGTGACCTCAAGCACGCAGCAGGGGCTTGGGTCGATGAGCTTCCATCAGTGCTCTGGGGGCTGAGGACAACTCCCAATCGGTCTACTGGACGGACTCCATTCTTTTTAGTCTACGGAGCCAAAGCCGTCTTGCCGAGCGATTTGCTCCACAATGCTCCCCGAGTCAAACTCTTCTCAGAAGAGGAAGCAGAGCAAGCTCGACAAGATGGAGTCGACCTCCTGGAGGAGGAAAGAGAGATGGCCTTGATCCGGTTGACCATTTATCAGCAAGACTTGCGGCGATTCGATGCCAGGAATGTGAGGGGTCGTGCATTTCAGGAGGGAGATTTAGTCCTGCGAGTGGATTAGCAGAAGCCACATAAGCTCGCCCCTGCTTGGGAAGGCCCTTTCGTCGTCACCAAGGTGCTCCACAATAGAGCGTACCGTCTCTTCAATGTCGAGCACAACAAAGATGAACCACGCGCCTGGAATGTGGAACTGCTCTGCCCCTTTTATTCTTAAGTATTTAGACTGATGAGATGTAATAAGAAATACCTCTTAGTTTGATTATCGAAAGACATGGTTTTACAGTCTTCCGAATGATTGTTGTTGTTTACTCCTTTTTTATGTGCTGCCTTAGCTGTGAATCCGTTTCGCCTAAGATGAAGTGACGAAAATCCTACCGAGTGGTGAGTCTGCCTCTCACTCGGGGGCTTAGCTGCATCCCAGCGCTCGCCTAAGTTTGAAAAATCCTGCCGAGTGACAAGTCTGCCTCTCACTCGGGGGCTTAGCTGCAGCCCAGTGCTCGCCTAAGGCTGGTGCCCCACAAGCACCTTTTAGTACCGGTTCGTGGCATGAACCGATAAAAGAGTTTTTTAGTTGATTCTTTCTGCAGCTGTTTTTTAGTCCCACCTCGCCAAGCGAGAGGCACTCGCAGCGGTTTATAAGCCCTGAGTGCAGAGACGATGAAGAAGAGGCTCAATGCTAACCTAAACGTAGCTTAGCTTCAAGCCTTGAGGAATACGGTAGACTGCATGGAGCTATGTGCAGTGCAGTTTACACTATTCCGAAAGGCTTGAAGCTAATTAACGAGCATTGCGCCTCTTTTTTATTTTTAATGACTTATTACAACTCAGAAATAAATAGAAAAAAATAAATATAGGAGAAAAGAAAAAACTATATAAAAAACTACTCAGAAATAAATAGAAGAAAAAATAGTTGTGATTAACTTTACTAAAAAAATGAGCATAGATGCGCTTATAGAGAGAATTCAACCTAAATTCATAATAAATTTCTACTAACTTCAGAGAAATTCAATATGAATTTAGGTCAAATTCCCTGTATAAGGGCATCTATTTTCACTTTGAGAGGAGCTCAACAAGGCAGAGAGGGAGGGGCTTATAAACCAGTGTGAGCGCCCTTCGGTTGGCGAGGTGGGACTAAACTCTGACCGCAACGAGGACGAACCCTTTAGTCCCGGTTAGTGGCACGAACCGGGACTAAAGGGCTGCCTTTGGTCCCGGTTCAAGCCACCAACCGGGACCTATGATGGTGGGCCAGGAGCGAGGCCCATTGGTCCCGGTCCGTTCCACCAACCGGGACCAAAAGGTCCAGAAGAATCGGGACCAATGGCCCACGTGGCCCGACCGGCCCCCGGGGCTCACGAACCGGGTCCAATGCCACCATTGGTCCCGGTTCTGGACTGAATCGGGACTAATGGGCTGACCCGGCCTGGACCATTGCCCCATTTTCTACTAGTGCTAGATGCTAGCCCGACTCAATAGATGCATGCTAGATCACTGATCGGACGGAGGAATCGTTGGCAACAACGGCCAGAAGAACATGGACTCGAGAGACCAACGGAACACAAGTTAATCACCTAACAAAAAACGCCTAATAACCAGGGTAGAAATTAGACTACGATTAATGATGAGGAGTCGGCCTAGTTTGGCAACACAGTTTTTCCAAGACCACAGTAAAGGAAGACCTCGCTATTTGAATGTGTGGGCAACGAATACTCTGGTTTTCTAAAACCACATTTTTACTCAGTTTTAGCAAACCTATCAACATGTTTGTCAAGTCCAAATTTTCTCAGTTTTTTGGTTTTGACTATTCACTACATAGATAATCCTGAAGGTAGCTAGCTGAACCCAACTAAGCTACACTCAAGTAATTATACAACGACGTGATCAGGTTGTGTTAATTAACAGCCGTCACTTGCATGTAGCCCTATCATGCACGCACACGTTCTCTCTCCTAGACGCTAGGATCTGAAGTAGAGTTATCTTGTACTTCTGGCCACATGGAATCGATCGGCTACCAAGCTTAGCCTCCTATGTACAACTGTGCTCGAAGTATCAATTGATCTACTCCACGATCTAAACCAATGTGCATGCGGTTGTGCTCCTGGTCGACGCTAAATTATGGCGTCCGTATGTGTACGTCCACCATCCAGTAGAATCAAACGTCTAGCACGATCTAATCTACAAGCTGACGAGGATACAGACCTCGGCTAGGGTCATAGGCTCGACCTATACGTCCTACCCAAGGTCACTACCCTGGAAGACAAAAAGACCAAGAGTCAACATAAGAGCTCCAGTCAAGTACGTCAAGTGCAATCCACTCGACGGTCACATCACTCGACGGTCACTACCTACCGTCACTCGACCATATGGAAGGCCACTCGACCATATCGAAGACCGGGAGTCGGAAGAGCACGCAACGGCCAGATATTCACTCCTTAGTCTTCATGAGCATTAAGAGTACTTAATGCTGGCATTACCAGTAAGGCCCCTTACTTTATGTACATTAGTTCCCTTGTAATGGAGGCGGGCTGGGGTCCTGATGCACTCTATATAAGCCACCCCCTCCTCTGGCACAAGGGTTCGCACCCCCTGTAATTAACACACAATCCAATCGACCGCCTCCGGGCACCGAGACGTAGGGCTGTTACTTCCTCCGAGAAGGGCCTGAACTCATAAACCTCGCGTGTACATCTTCGCCATAGCTAAGATCTTGCCTCTCCATACCTACCCTCCTTTCTACTGTTAGTCTTAGGACCACGACAGTTGGCGCTCACCTTGGGGCAGGTGTCTTAGCGACTTGTTGGTGAAGTTGCAAGTTTTTTTGATCACCATCATCATGGTTTCCGGCGACGGATTGGCCGAGGGCCGCGAGATCCGTCTCAGCGCGCTTGTTTTCGTTGCTGACGACTCTGCATGGCTTCAAGAAGCTTCCCTGGACACTGAGGCACTCCTCGTCCAAGGGGCGATGCACTTCCACGCGTGCATTCGCGGCGTTCTTCTTCGGCAGCCGTCGACTCAGTATCAGTCGGCTCCGATGGCATTTTCCCTCCCCGCTGTCCGCCGCCGCAAGCGGTCCGGTCGATCGCGGCTTCAGCGGTGGGTGAAACATGCGGTGGCTCGGCAGTCGACCACCCACCAAGTCGCGGCAATTGAGCCTGACGAAACTCTCCACGGCCTGTTTGATCTGTCGACTGGATCCGCGGAGACCGCATCCGAGTACGATAGCAGCGATCCTGCGGCTGAAGTCTTGATGGTCGAAGGGCCTCACAGCCCACCCAGTTTCCGCCGCGAGGGCGGCGGAGACAGAGGCGGCGATCCGTCGCGCATCCACGAGGAATACCGACCTGAGCCCCTCTCTTCGCAGCAGAGGGAAGAACTTCGTCGCCGCAACATGGATGCACTCCACACGCCCATCGTTGGAGAAACCCCCGAGGCTCGGGCCTTGGAGGAGGTGCGCTTGGCTAATCTGCCAGAGCTCACTTGACTGGATAACCTTCAGCGGGCTCTCGACGAGCGTGCTCAGGAGCGGATCCATGAGTCCAGTCGACGACAGCTTTTTCCGCCTCCACCTAAGGTATACCTCACTCCAATTCAGAATCTCATAGCTGCAGCCCGCATAGCAGAGTCGATCCAACCTTCCCAGTCAGAAGCTGGCAGAGGGTTGATGCAAATCCGGGCCCTGCTCAGGGCGGCAGGAGAGCAGAATACAACAGTATCTCAGTCGCGGAACATTATTCACAGCAGGTCCGTTGCAGCGGACACGGTTCAGTCGGCTCACAGCACAAGATCGCCTCCGCGGCGTGAAAGCCATGGGCAGTATGATCATCCACTCGACCGTGACAATCGCCGTCGAGGGCCCACGCCTCCTCTGAGGAGTGCGTCGCATGTGCCTCGGCGGAACGACGACAGGCGCCGTCATAGTGGTGAGCGCAGAGCTTCAGTTGACCCAAGGGAGCCGGGCTTTGACGCGAGGTCTATCCTCGTTCAAGGATTGGTCGACCGGAACAGGGCGCACAGGGAAGACCCTGGCAGAGATCGTCCAAGTGGCAGTCGAGTGCATGTTTCTGGTCCCGAGTGTTTTAGCAGAGCCATCAGGGCTGCAGTGATTCCTCCCAACTTCAGGTTGGCATCCGGAGTCAGTAAGTTCACCGGCGAATCTAAGCCGGAAACTTGGCTTGAGGATTACCGAGTGGTTGTACAGATTGGTGGTGGAAACGATGAGGTCGCGATGAAACATCTCCCTCTGATGTTGGAAAGGTCAGCCCGAGCATGGTTGACTCAGTTAGCTCTAAGCAGTATATACAGTTGGGATGAACTAGCTCGAGTGTTTGTCAGAACTTTCGAAGGCACGTGCAAACGGCCAGCGGGGTTGACAGAGCTGCAGCATTGTGTTCAGAAGCTAGGTGAGACCCTGAGAGATTTTACCCAGAGGTGGTCCACGTTGCATCACACCGTCGAGAATGTTTCAGAGCATCAAGCAGTGTGCACTTTCAAGGAAGGCGTCAAATACAGAGAGTTGGTCTTGAAATTCAGACTGGAGATATGACTCTGACTCGGATGATGGACATAGCCACCCGGTACACTGACGGAGAAGAGGAAGATCGACTCCGTAACGGGAAAGGCAAACCAGTCGGCCAAGAGGCCAGTGGAGGAAATTCCAGTCGGAAATAGAAGCGTAAGGCCGAACCAGCGGCACCTGGAGAGATTGCAGTAGTAAATCAAGGAAAGTTTAAGGGAAAACCCAAGGGGCCCTAGCCCCCAGAGAAGGTAAAAGATCAAGCGGGGAATGACATGCTGGATTTGCCATGTCACATCCACACTAAGAAAGATGAAGACGGTAATCTTATTTACCCGAAGCATACCACTCGGCAGTGTCGACTCCTGATCCAGCAGTTCCGAGAGAAACAACCCAATGAGAAGGAGAATGAGTCGGACAAAGACGAGGATTAAGAGGAAGACGATGGTTATCCCAAAGTCAACTCCACTCTGATGATTTTTGCTGATGTTGAAAGCAAGAGTCGATTGAAGGTCATCAACAGAGAAGTGAATATGGTCGCTCCTGCAGAGGCAACCACCTACCTGAGATGGTCTCAGACAGCCATCACATTCGACCAGTCAGACCACCCCGCTCGTGTGGCCACCCCTGGGAGGCAAGCACTGCTGGTCGACCCTGTGGTATGAGGCACTCGACTGACCAAAGTACCGATGGATGGTGGTAGTGGTCCGAACATCCTTTACGCTGAAACCTTGAAGGGGATGGGCATTTCGATATCCAAACTTAGCGAGAGCAACATGAGTTTCCATGGTGTTATCCTTGGGAAGAAAGCCGAGTCACTCGGCCAGATCACCCTTGACGTGGTTTACGGTGATTCTAAGCATTACCGTAAGGAGAAGCTGACGTTCGAAGTCGTGGATTTCCAGAGTGCCTACCACGCCATCCTGGGCAGGCCAGCCTACGCCCGCTTTATGGCTCGACCGTGTCATGTGTATCTCAAGTTGAAAATGCCTGGCCCCAAAGGTGTGATCACAGTAACTGGCAATCGGCAGAAGGCAGAGGAATGCTTCCAGAAAGGTTCCAAGATCGCCGACGCTCAGATTGCAGTGGTCGAATTGCAAGAGTATCAGAAGAATGCAGATCCGAGTGATTTGCTCAGAGCTAAGAAGCCCGCTACAGACTCTGCATTTCAGTCGACTGGTGAAATGAAGCCGATTCACATTCACCCGACCGATCCCAACGCTGCGTCGACTCATATTTCAACGACACTCGACAACAAATAGGAAGAAGCGCTCATCCAGTTCCACCGTGAGAACTAGGACATCTTCGCATGGAAACCCTCTGACATGCCAGGTGTGCCCAGGGGACTGGCTGAGCACCGTTTGCATGTCGACCCCAAGGTTAAACCCGTCAAAGAGCACCTTCGGTGGTCCGCCGTCCAGAAGAGAAAAGCAATTGGTGAAGAAGTGGCTCAGCTGTTGGCAGCAGAATTCATCCGTGAAATCTACCACTCCGAGTGGTTAGCCAACGTAGTCATGGTCCCCAAGAAGGATGATTCAGTTCGTATGTGCATTGATTTCAAGCATATCAATCGGGCCTGCCTGAAAGATCACTTCCCTCTCCCTCGCATCGATCAGATTGTCAACTCGACTGCGGGGTGCCAGCGCTTGTCTTTCTTAGATGCATATTCCGGATACCATCAGATCTGACTGTATGGCCCGATGAAATAAAAACAGCCTTCATCACCCCATTCGGGTGCTTTTGCTATGTCACCATGCCTTTTGGTTTGAAAAATGCCGGAGCCACATTCATGAGAATGATTCAGAAGTGCCTGCTCACTCAAATCAGTCGGAATGGAAGCATACATGGACGACATTGTGGTCAAGTCTCGCAAAGGTTCTGACCTATTGACTGACCTCGCAGAAACCTTTGCCAACCTGAGGAGGTACGATATCAAGCTTAATCCGTCAAAGTGCACATTCGGAGTCCCAGGAGGAAAGTTACTCGGTTTTCTCGTTTCCGAACGAGGGATCGACCCCAATCCCAAAAAGGTTGATAGAATCCTCAGAATGAAGCGCCCAGTGAGAGTGCATGACGTTCAGAACCTGACTGGTTGCTTGGCTTCCCTGAGTCGATTCATTTCTCGTCTCGGTGAAAAGGCCTTGCCTCTTTACCGATTGATGAAGAAGTCCAATAAGTTCGAGTGGACCGAAGAAGCTGGTGCAGCGTTTGCAGAGCTCAAAACGCTGCTTTCCACCCAGCCGGTGCTCGCTGCACCAATCAGCAAAGAGCCTTTACTGATTTACATTGCAGCAACTGGACAAGTTGTCAGTACAGTACTCACGGTTGAGCGCGAAGAATAAGGAGAAGCTTACAAGGTTCAACGCCCAGTCTATTATCTCTCTGAAGTTTTGACTCCGTCCAAGCAACGATATCCACATTATCAGAAGCTTGTCTATGGAAGATACATGACAATGAAGAAGGTTGCACATTACTTCTCTGACCATTCCATCACAGTCATCAGCGACGCGCCGTTGTCCGAAATCCTGAATAATAGAGATGTGACTGGTCGAGTGGCGAAGTGGGCGATTGAACTCCTTCCATTGGATATCAAGTTTGTGGCAAAGAAGGCCATCAAGTCCCAAGCAATTGCACATTTCCTTGCCGAGTGGATTGAGCAACAATTCCCGACTCAAGTCCACTCGGAACACTGGACTATGTTCTTTGATGGCTCCAAGATGCTAAATGGTTCAGGTGCGGGGGTAGTATTGGTACCCCCCCGTGGAGACAAGCTTAGTTATGTTCTCCATATTCATTTTGATTCCTCCAATAATGAAGCTAAATATGAAGCACTTTTATACGGGTTGCATATGGCCATTTCACCCGACGTCCATCGCCTTATGGTCTACGGCGACTCGGATTTGGTGGTTAATCAGGTGATGAAGGAATGGAATGTCAGGAGCCCAGCCATGACCGGTTACTGTAATGCAGTAAAAAAGCTGGAGAAGAGGTTTGAAGGTTTTGAGCTTCACCACATACCCCGACTAAAAAATCAAGCTGCAGATGAGTTGGCAAAAATAGGATCAAAGAGAGAGGCTATTCCCCGAAACGTGTTTCTGGAACATATTCATTCACCTTCAGTTCAAGAAGATCCTTTCACCGAAGAGTCTCCACAGCCCAAGAGTACCACAGATCCGACTGAAGTCGAAATCCCAGCCATGGTCGACTTGGTCATGGAGGTTTTGGTCATCACTCCTGACTGGACAGTGCCATACATTGCATACATTCTTAGGAAGGAACTCCCAGAGGATGAAGAAGAGGCTCGGCAGATCGTCCGACGGTCCAAGGCCTTTACTTTGATAAAAGGACAGTTGTTCAGAGAAAGTGTAACTGGAGCCTGCCAGAAGTGCATCATGCCAGAAAAAGGCCGAATGATCCTCAATGATATTCACTCGGGTACCTGTGGTCACCACGCATCCTCTCGGACCATCGTGGCCAAAGCATACTGAGCCGGGTTTTATTGGCCACACGCCAACGAGATGGCGAAGGAAATAGTGGACAAGTGTGAAGGTTGTCAGTTTTATTCCAACATGTCCCACAAACCTGCATCGGCTCTAAAAACTATTCCACTCGTCTGGCCTTTTGTTGTTTGGGGATTGGACATGGTTGGACCTTTGAGGACCGGCAGGAGCGGGTTCACCCACGTGTTGGTAGCAGTCGACAAGTTTACCAAGTGGATCGAAGCCAAGCCCATTAAAAACCTCGAAGCAAGTACTGCTGTGAGCTTCATCAGAGAGTTGATATTCAGATATGGCATACCACACAGCATCATCATGGATAACGGATCAAACTTCGACTCTGATGAGTTCAGAGCCTTTTGTGCTTCCCAAGGCACGAGAGTCGACTACGCTTCGGTTGCCCATCCTCAGTCGAATGGGCAGGCCAAACGAGCGAATGGATTGATTCTCAAAGGACTGAAGCCCCGGCTAATGCGTGACCTCAAGCACGCAGCGGGGGCTTGGGTCGATGAGCTTCCATCAGTGCTTTGGGGGCTAAGGACAACTCCCAATCGGTCTACTGGACGGACTCCATTCTTTTTAGTCTACGGAGCTAAAGCCGTCTTGCCGAGCGATTTGCTCCACAGCGCTCCCTGAGTCGAACTCTTCTCAGAAGAGGAAGCAGAGCAGGCTCGACAAGATGTAGTCGACCTCCTAGAGGAGGAAAGAGAGATGGCCTTGATCCGGTCGACCATTTATCAGCAAGACTTGCGGCGATTCCATGCCAGGAATGTGAGGGGTCGTGCATTTCAGGAGGGAGATTTAGTCCTGTGAGTGGATCAGCAGAAGCCACACAAGCTCGCCCCCGCTTGGGAAGGCCCTTTCATCGTCACCAAGGTTCTCCACAACGGAGCGTACCGTCTCTTCAAGGTCGATGACAACAAAGATAAACCACGCGCCTGGAATGTGGAACTGCTCCACCCTTTTTATTCTTAAGTATTTAGACTGATGAGATGTAATAAGAAATACCTCTTAGTTTGATTATCGAAAGACATGGTTTTAGAGTCTTCCGAATGATTGTTGTTGTTTACTTCTTTTTTATGTGTTGCCTTAGCTGCGAATCCGTTTCGCCTAAGATGAAGTGATGAAAATCCTACCGAGTGGTGAGTCTGCCGCTCACTCGGGGGCTTAGCTGCAGCCCAACGCTCGCCTAAGTTTGAAAAATCCTGCCGAGTGATGAGTCCGCCTCTCACTCGGGGGCTTAGCTGCAGCCCAGTGCTCGCCTAAGTTTGAAAAATCCTGCCGAGTGATGAGTCTTCCTCTCACTCGGGGGCTTAGCTGCAGCCCAGTGCTCGCCTAAGTTTGAAAAATCCTGCCGAGTGATGAGTCTGCCTCTCACTCAGAGGCTTAGCTACAGCCCAGTGCTCGCCTAAGTTTGAAAAATCCTGCCGAGTGATGAGTCTGCCTCTCGGAG
>NC_041386.1:659668293-659714669 GCF_002162155.2 Triticum dicoccoides | reverse complement strand
AATCCTACCCAGTGGTGAGCAACCCTCCCACTTGGGGGCTTAGCTGCAGCCCAGTGCTCGCCTAAGTTTGAAAAATCCGACCGAGTGGTGAGCAACCCTCCCACTCGGGGGCTTAGTTGCAGCCCAGCGCTCGCCTAAGTTTAAAAAATCCTACCGAGTGGTGAGCAACCCTCCCACTCGGGGGCTTAGATGCAGCCTAGCGCTCGCCTAAGTTTAAAAAATCCTACCGAGTGGTGAGCAACCCTCCCACTCGGAGGCTTAGCTGCAGCCCTGCGCTCGCCTAAGTTTGAAAAATCCTACCGAGTGGTGAGCATACCTCCCACTCGGAGGCTTAGCTGCAGCCCTGCGCTCGCCTAAGTTTGAAAAATTCTACCGGGTGGTGAGTGACCCTCCCACTCGGAGGCTTTGCTGCAATGCCTAAGTTCGAAAGATCTTACCGAGTGGCGGGTGAGAATGTGGGTTGCCCACGCCTCCTCCCCCCCGGGGGGTTGCACCGTCAAGAAGAAGGATGAGATTGTGTGCACCCAACGATTGGCCCCTCGCTGATGGCAGGAACGCCAAGACCATTGCTGAACACCTCGCTGATGAGCTGATCAATGCTTCCAAGAGCTCATCCACGGGTCGACTGCTGACCAATCTTCAGCACCTGCATTAAACAATGAGAAAACCGACCCAATTGGAGAACAGACTTCACTCGAAGGCAAAGCCAACATATTCAAAGAAAAATCCAGAGTTTCCTAACCGCAGAATAAAAGTACTCGAGCACCAAGCCCGAAGGAGTTTTAATGATTACAAAATCACTCGGCATTCCGAGGCAAATAAAGGTGGGGCGTAAAGTTTTTTTTTAATCACTCGGCAGGAGAAGGCTGGCCGGGTCGCAGAAGCTATCAAGGTCAATGCTATCGGCGATGCGAGTGGCTGCCTCGAGGAAGTTGTCCATGAAGTCCTGGAAAGAATGCTTCTTAGTATTCGCCACCTTGAGGGACGCCAGCTTCTCGTCTTTAGCCTCCTTGCAGTGAACGCGAGCAAGAGACAAGGCGATGTCAGCGCCATAGCGGATAGAAGACTTCTTCCACTCTTGCACTCGGTCAGGAGCGACTCAAGACTTTGAGGAAGTTCTGCCTGAGGCCAGAGTTCGGCGTCCACTCAGGCCATCGCGGCCTTCAGCCGAGCCAGATAGTCGATTGCACTGTCCAAGCGCGACTCCAATCGAAGCAAATTCATCACAACTTCGTCTTTCATGGGACAGTTGATGGGGTCGAGACCAGTTTCACTTTGACGTCCTGACAGAGTTCTTTTCCATCATAACAAATAATGAGTCGGCAGTATTTCAAATCTCAGTCGACGACAGTTATCTAACTGGACAGTCATACCTTCCAACTTCAAGACAAGCTTTGCCGCGAGTTGTTCCAAATGGGACTCCAGTTTGCCCGTCTTGGCCCTGAGACCTTTGACTTCAGTGGTCAGGTTCTCCTTGTCGTTCCTCAGTTGTTCGACCTCCCGATTGGCGTCCGAGACAACAGTCTTCAGCTTCGTGTTCTCCTCCTCCAATTTGCCGACTGAAGCTAGCTTCTGATATGCAAGCTTTGTCTTTTCGCGTGCTTCCTTCTGAGCGGCTGCCAGATCCAGGTTCTTCTGCTCCAAAGCCTCCTTCATCCTCTCTAAAGAAACAACACTCTTCAGACGGGACTGAAGTTGGCGGTTTTCACTACGCACATCTGCTTATGTGAAGTCACTCGGCTCTAAGAGATTGAATGAAAAGCAGTAGAAAGTCTACTAAATAGACGGTCGAATGATTACCTCCCATGATAGCCGTCTCTTCCTGAGCAGTCTGCGGATTCTTCTTGGCAAGTTCAAGGTCAAGATCGACACTGATATGTTTCTTCTTTAGCTCTGAAAGACGAGCTCCAAGATTGCAAGTCCTCTGCAGTCAGCAAAAGTGACATGTCAGTCGACAGAAATAAACGGCATTGACAGGGAAGGGCTACTCTAAGACTACTATCGAATCAAATATCCAGCGAGACACATTCTAAGTCCTCAGTCGACTGCTAGCAGTCGACCGTGGTCTCGGGGACTACACCCAGTGGGTGCACTCAGCGTGCCCCCACTACTTCAGATCAATACTCAGCCGGGTATGCCCAGTGTGAGATCAAAAAGAAGAAGAAGAGAGAGATACATTCTAAGACCTCAGTCGACTGCCAGCAGTCGACCGTGGTCTCGGGGACTACACCCAGTGGGTGCACTCAGCGTGCCCCCACTGGTTCAAATCAATACTCAGCAGGGTCTGCCCAGCGTGAGTCCAGACAGTCTACTAAGATTCTACTCAAGTCTAGTGGAATGGAAATTTTCAAAGATATAAGTAAAGAAACACCCCAGTGGGTGATCAGATACAAGACAACATTCGAAAGTTCAGTCGGAGCCTTGCTGACCTGAACATTGGCCTGAAGAGCAGTGCTGGCGTTGTAAGCCACTTGGCTAGCCTCGTGCACCACCTTCACCTGCTCCATGACAAGGTTCACCTGGCGCGGAGCTTCCCGAGTGGCACTCGGCGAATTGTCCGGAGTCTGATACGTAGCAAAAAGTGATGGCTGCAAAGCAGCCGAGGTAGCCGCTGGGTCGGAGGTATGGAGCTGCACTGGAGCAACAGGAGTTGGTGTAGATGAGCCCGCCGGATGATCAGTCATCAGCGGGCTGGCGAACGTGACGCTGGTCCGAACAGGCTCTCCGGAGCGTTCGACCACCGCCTCGAGCGCCGGTGTCGACTGAGGAATCCGAACTTCAAGCCTCCTCCTGCCAGCACTCCCACTCCTCCCCTTCCTCTCCTGTAAAGGCACTTCTTCTTCGTCATCAGGGAGCACAACAGCTTCTTGCGGAACTGCAGAAAAGGAGAAAATGTTAGAAACTATATCTATTGACAGTCCACACGACTCAACGAAGCTTGGCTGATCAGACTTACCGACTCGTGAGGTGGCTTATTCGTCTCCTGGCGCCTTGTCGATGTCCATGTCAGTGGCAGCGGAGGTGGGACTGGAATGGCACATGAGTTAGTGGGTCAGCACAAGAAAGTCTTCAGTCGACTTACCAAAAACGCAAGTGAAATACTCACCCTGAAGCAACAGGGACGTCCATCTTGATCCGTGACAGTGTCTTCCGAGCCTTGGGGGGAGCGACCTTCTCCGTCGGCTCCGGAGTCGACGTCTGAGTGCGCTTCTGGGTAGTGGCACTCGGAGCCACACTCTTCACACGACCGCCAGATGGATCGTGTTGCTATTTGGATCGACGTTCAGAGCACGGCGGCGAGTCAACCTCTTCCTCCTCGTCTGATTCCTCGCTCTCCTCCTCCTCCTCTTCTTTCAGGGATTCCCACTCTCCACTCTCCTCCGCACTGCCCTCCCCCTCCTGGTCCTGCACCAAGGCCTGTTCACCGTTGGGCATTGAGTGCATCTCAGTGAATACCTGCAAAGCAAATCGATCAAAACAAGAGTCAGCCAACATCAAGTACAGTCGAAAGCAAGAGGAAAACAGTCGGAACAAAGAATGTACCTTTTCGGGTGGGTTGTCACTTCCGAAAGGGCAACTCGCCTGGATGCTCTAGGGTTGTCTTGATTGCCCGTGATACCCTTCAACCACAAGGCCACGGTGTCGAGTGGCACTTCTTCTGCATGGACCCGAGTGGTGTCGTCCGGTCCAGAATACAACCACATCGGGTGATCACGGGCCTGAAGAGGCTGGATACGCCGACTGAGGAACACCTCCAGCCAGTGACACCATCATTGATGAGCTGGACCACTCGGTCTACTAACATCCTCGTCTCCATGGTCTCATCAGCAGTAACTTTCAGTGGAGCAGGAGTCTGGACATGGTCGAATGAAAAAGGAGGAAGACCCGTCGACTGAACTAGAGCCGCAACATCCTGGCAGTAGAACCAGGACGATTGCCAACCCCTAACGAATTCAGGAAGGGTCACAGTAGGGAAAGCACTCATATTCCTCTTTTGGATACCTAGGCCCCCGCACATCTGGATAACGTGAGTTTTCGAGTCACTTGACTTCGCCTTTTTTACCGACTGGGAACGAATGGTGAAGATGTGTTTGAAGAGACCCCAGTGCAGTCGACACCCTAAGAAGTTCTCGCACATCGACACAAATACGGCTAGGTACGAGATGGTGTTGGGGGGAAAGTGGTGGAGCTGTGCCCCAAAGAAGTTCAGAAACCCACGAAAGAAAGGGTCCGGAGGAAGCGAGAAACCCCGGTCGACATGAGTGGCAAGCAAGACACACTCACCCGGTCGAGATTGTGGCTCTGTCTCCCCCTTCGGCAGCCTCGCCGCCCCCTTGGCAATCAGCCCGGACTCCTCTAGGTCGGCCAGATCCTCTTGCCGGACCGAAGACCGGATCCAATCGCCTTGGGTCCAACCCGGCTGCAACCCCGAGCGCGACGACGATCCACGGCCCAGTTTCTTGCCCTTCGCCGCCCCCGTCGCCTTCTTAGCGCGCTCTAGCGCCGCCGTCTTGTCCTTCACCATGGCGAGAAAGCGGCAGTATCGGAGGCAGAGGCGCTTGACGCGGCGGAGAAATGGAGAAGAAAGAAGAAGAGGCAGGCGTGCATAGTGCAAGCGCCCCGGCCCCGTCGCCTTATAAAGGGTCACTTCCGAGTGACTGACGCGTGGGCCGAGCAATCCCGTCAAATCCTGCTACAGTTGCGCATAGCGAACGTGGCGAAAAAGGCGACGCGATGATCGAGGCGTCGCTGCTTATCCGGGCCCCCCTTTTTCTGCGCCCTCCAGCCCACGCGCTCCCCCGAAATTTCGTATCCCGCGAAATCCGGGATTCCCCACGGGCAATCGCGCCCGAGATCTCGTGCTCCAATGCAACACTCGACGCATGAGGTCACCAGTTCAATCGACAGCTCTCTGAATGGATCAAGGCAACCGAGTCGACACTGAAGTACCAACGCAGGCGTTCAGTCTAGCAGGAAACACTCGCGGAGGCACAAAGCTCAGGACAAGTCCAACTTTGTCCTACTTTCCTCTCACACCTTAATCCATTCGGGCCCTACTGACGAGGATACAGACTTCGGGTAGGGTCATAGGCTTGACCTATACGTCCTACCCAAGGTCACTACCCTGGAAGACAAAAAGACCAAGAGTCAACAGAAGAGCTCCAGTCAAGTATGTCGAGTGCAATCCACTCGACGGTCACACCACTCGACGGTCACTACCTACCATCACTCGACCATATCGAAGACCGGGAGTCGGAAGAGCACGCAACGGCCAAATATTCACTCCTTAGTCTTCATGAGCATTAAGAGTACTTAATGCTGGCGTTACCAGTAACACCCCTTACTTTATGTACATTAGTTCCCTTGTAATGGAGGTGGGCTGGGGTCCTGGCGCACTCTATATAAGCCACCCCCTCCTCTGGCACAAGGGTTTGCACCCCCTGTAATTCAACACACACAATCCAATCGACCGCCTCCGGGCACCGAGACGTAGGGCTGTTACTTCCTCCGAGAAGGGCCTGAACTCGTAACCTCGCATGTACATCTTCGCCATAGCTAAGATCTTGCCTCTCCATACCTACCCCCTTTCTACTGCTAGTCTTAGGACCACGACACAAGCCGCCTCTTGTTGCGCACAATAGTCAATGACTTCAGAGATCAACGGCCTGGAAGAAGATGGACGCGAGCGACCGTTCCTCAGTTTAGAAAAAAGAGGTAGGGACCTCTTTTTCAAATACAGCAAAAAAACCATGGTTTTGGATATACTATTGTTTATAAAACTGCAGTATTTGTTGAAGCCAAACACGTTAAAGTATTTAAAACCGGGGTTTCTAAAAAGAACCATGGTATTGTCCGAAAACTCAAAAAATACCAAGCAGCCAAACGCAGCCTACTTTTCACTCGGTTCAGTTTTTAAAAAAGAGGTCGGGACCTCTTTTTTAGATACTGCAAGAAAACCACGGTATAAGAAATACCCCAGTATCTTAAACTACCATATTTCTTTCATCCAAACACCTCAAAGTATTTAATACCAAGGTTTTTTTAAACCACGGTATTCCCAAAAAACTACAAAAATACTTTGATCCAAACGCACCCTCAGTTTTAAAAAAAGAGGTCACGAGATCTTTTTTTATGAAGAGGAAATATTGTGTTTTGGGGAATACCGTAGTATAAATACTACAGTTTTTTTGTGGAGGCCAAACAGCTCACAGTAATTAAAACCATGGTATTTGGAAAAACTGTAGTATTTTTTAAATACTTAGAAAATGCAGAGTTAACAAACGGTCTTGAATTTGTGTCTTACTGGTGGGGGCCTTTTTGGGCTCTAATAGTAGTGAAGAGCGGCCACTGCTAATGAAATACTTGTGACCGGCCCAATATACACTCCCATCGCTAGTGCTACCGTTTTAACAATGACAAGTCTAGTGGCCGATTTTAAGTGGCTACACTGGTAACCCTCCCAAGGGTGTTTGCAGTAATGATTTATTACAACAAAAATACTGCAAAGCCGCAAAATAAGGCGAGTAGAATTAGTGGCACCTCGTACCCGAATTGCAATTTACTGAACCTCATCGTTTTAGTTCCAAAGTATCTCAAACTCCAACTTTGAACTCGAGGAATCTCAGTATCTTTGGAGACCCTCGTACACAACCTTGGTGATGTTTTGTTCCATACCTGGCCTTGTCAAATAGACAGTCCTTCAGCGTCAACCTCAACTTCGCTGCCCATTCGACCTCTCTTCGATATGCACTATACTTTGTCATTTTTTTAAAAACAGTTGCTGGATATTAATTTAATTGCAAATACAACTAGATTGTTTTGACTTCAACTAGGTGCATGCATGGTCAAGGGTGTAAGACAAATATACATTAGTGTGATTTTATGTGTTAGGAAAAGGTGTATACGTAGGGAGGGTGTGGTAACACATATACACCTTTATGCAAATTTTGTTGATTTTATGCGTGATTTTGTTGATTATGCATAAATGGTCCCACATGAAAAGGACCTAGGACCTACGTGATCTAAGTAATAGTCCAGGCCTTCCAAAATTTTGTGTTCTAACTTTTTTTGGTATCCATAGTATGAATGTTTGACCATTAAACAAGTATATGTGACTATGCGAGTGAATGATTACAAAAAACTTTATATCATAAAACATTTTTCATGTGGTACCATTTATGCATAATCAACAAAAATGTTTTCTTTATGTTAATCAGTTGTATAAGTGCAGATCTTGGCTTTTGGGCTCGAGATTTTAATAAATTTGAAAACCGCAACTTGAAGTTTTAGAAAGTTCTGAAATTTTGTCAACACATGTTAACAGGCAACACATATCTACAAATTTGCATGTAGGCATATTTTCATATGTGTACTACTAAAAAAAAGAGATGAACGTGTGGACCCGTATCACAAATGGCGCACATTTATATGTACGTGTCAAGTTTGCTAGAAAATTGGACTTTTAAATGTGGTATTTTATATGTTGGAAATGCAGACTTGGTCAACCTAGGGAGCTATTTGGGTTTCTATGTAATTAATGTATATAGGTAATGTGCACATATATTTCCCCAAAAAATATGTGCAGATATATGTATGCATGTATGTCAAGGCAATTAGATTCTTGAGCAAGATTATAGAGAGTTAATATCATTCTTACTATCCTTCACAGCCAACGGCTAGGATTTCTCAACTACTCTTACTCAAAATATTATACCTACGAACATGGTGTGTCTTAAAAGAGCTCAAAATGTCCACACACTTGATAACCAGTTTGGACACGGTATTACCAATATAGGCTATTTTTCCCGATAGGAAAAGTGCCATCTATTCGATGTTGTGGTGTGCCGAAAGATGAATGTTTGCAAGGACTTATAGCCTTCGCGTAGGTAAACCAATATTATTATTATTATTATTTTGAAGAAAAACTTTCAATTCTAGATCCAAATCAAAAAAAAAGAGAGGAAGAAACAGCCTAGTTCTCACTTCTATTCATACTTAGCTAGGTGACCTGCTCATTTGTGCGGCTGGATTTTATTATACGATTGTACATTTTTTGTTGACAAATTGAAATAATTCTTTTGACGGCAATTGCTTTTTTGCTGTGTAGTAATTGCTAATGTGATAAAAAAATTGAGTGCACATATGTTTCTCAGACTATGCATTTATGATCCACTGTCGATTGATATGTAGTTAGACATAAGGTTCAAATCTTTTACTCCCACTGCAAACTAGTATAAGACGTTTTACATCACTAAAAACTCTACTCCCTCTGTAAACTAATATACGACGCGTCAGATCACTAAACTTTAGTGATCTAAGGCATCGTATATTATTTTACAGAGGGAGTATTTCTTAGCTGAAAATTCTCTAGCAAGATAGAGAATATTGAGCTAAGGAGTAGACGATTTTGAACCTTTTGTTTTTTGTCAAGCCGCCTCATTGTTAGCAATATATATCAGTTAAATTTCAAATTATTCAGTTTGTGCAGTTGTCATGCATCTAAATGATTCGCACATGTTCATCTTGGCTCACAAAAAACCATGGACAAAAAGTTGTGCAGATCGATCGAGGTCGAACAGACAACGAAGCAGAGGCCGGGACAGCGAAGGACTGCTCACCTGACAAAGATCACGACATGGAACACATCACCAGATATACATACATACACATATATACATATTCAAAGACCTGCTGCATGTAGGATCCGAAGCATATATGCACCAGATCCGAAGCATACATCAGTTGGAACCCCTGCAGAAAACACACAGAACAGATCATCACATACGTACATATATACCACCGCTTGTTAATTCCATGCAAGCTACTCAGCTGCGTGCGAAAGGATCTCGATCGATATGGATTTTGGTAGGTAGACCTACGTACGCACGTACGTACCTTTGCTAACCCCGCCGTGAGTCCCCACCACGGCGGCGGCGGCGGCGACGGCCGCGGCGACGACCAACATATGCTATATACAAACTGTGCACGCAACACTGTCTGCACCACAAACAACGACGAGGACCAAGATATATTACTAAAATGCTATGTGCTATGTGTGTGTGTGTAGCAACTTGATATGCATACGGGGCATTTTATAGGCGGCAGAGTCAGAAGGCAGAAGCACACGCCACGGCCCTACACCGATGCCACGGCCGGGCCGAGACCATGACAAAAGACTAGCTAGGTTGGTAGAAGGGTCGCCGGGTAGTTGGCTAGGGTAGCTAGCTCGCTTTCCCTCTAAAAAGAGAGAGAGAGGAGAGAGAGAGACGGAGAAAAAAAGACCTAGGGTAGCTAGTAGATGGAGCGCTGCTGGGTGTCCGCTGTGTGTGGTGTGTGCGTCGCGTTGTCGCGTTGGTGGGGAGGTTTTGACTTGTGGGTGCAGCTAGCAAGCCCGGGACGCACGTGGCCCCGTCGCGTCGGCATGCAGCTGCATGCTAGCGCACCAACCTCTCTCGCTCGATCATCGCATGGTCGTCGTGGCAACGCAGCATCCCTTCCTTCGTGCAGCCCAGCTACCACAGCCAAGTTAATTTGAAGTTAAGGGCTGAATGACCAGCCCCGTGCAAGTTTGTGGGCATCCGGCCGGATGGATGGTAAAGCAAGCCATCGATCGGTTGTTTTCTCCCCGGCCGGCAAGTGGGTGCACCTCTGGCCACGTCACTGCTAATTGTATGCTACAGTTGTGCTTGTGTACTCTAGCTTATGAGAACTGTTTATGAGAATCCTGGAGAAATATCAAAGGTTCTTACTATGGCTTTTTTTAGCAACTATATTGTGCTATCAGTATGGCTATTACTGTTTTTGCAGATTATTATTCTTGCTTGGTCAATAAGTGACGGACCCAGATACTCCGCCGGTCGGTGATGGGATTAGGTCTCATCACTGACTCCCATCGGTGGTAACTGTAGGGGTACAGGGTAGGCTACACCAACGCAAATGAAAACTATGTCGTGTACACTAAGAACTTGCAGCACTAGATCGCGAGCTTACCACTAGACGCGGCAAGCGCAAATTAAAATTATACCGTACATACCAAGAATTGTAATAGTAAGAGCTCGCGAGTTTACCACTAGACATGTCCTATTAATGGAAGTGGAGTAGGAGAAACATGTAGCGGGTGTAGTCGAATTCTAGTATCCTCCTCGCCATCCCCTCAAATAGCTCATCCAAGCACAACGCATCGGAGGTATCCACACCTGCGTGGAGGAAGGTTACTTGCCCGGTTTTTGGCAGATCCAAACATATGACTTCGAGCGTGGGACAAGTAACGACTGTAGTTTAGGGAATTCCCAGTTGTTAAACCCTAAAACATATGTGCCCTTCTCCTTACATAGACATCCTGATAAAGGCTTCTATGTTAGAGCCCTATAAGGACTCAATGTCCGGTATACTTGAATTCTAATCTGAATAGGCTCTTCGGCCCCTTAAGTATGCCCTCCTATATAGGTGCATGCACATTTAGACATCACTCAGTTACTCCAACTCAGTCACTACTTGGTACGGGGCCCTGATAAGATGTGCCAATTTCCAAACGCACATAAAGATCGTATTGGATGAACTTTCATAATGTTAGATACTATGTGGTGTACAATACTCGGTGTTAAACTCGAATTCATGCTTGATTGCATGTTGAGAAAGTGCCAACTCAAACTCTTCCATATTGGGATGTGTGGTGTCTTCTGTCATTGGAGGGTCGTTATCATACTCTACATCTAGGGCGTGTTTGGATGGGTGCGTCGCACCTGTCTCGGATAATTTTTTTTAAATAATACATTTTTTTATTAATTTGCACAAATATTACGTGTAAAAAATTATTTTCAAAAATAATACACCGTCAGCCCACAGCAGGCCGACTGGTCCTAGTCGGCCCACAGCAGGCCGACTGGGTTCCTATCTGCTTGCTGCAGGCCGATTGGGTTGTCGGCCACCAGATCCAAGTCAAGTCGGCCAACTGCCGGTCGATAAGGTCCAGTCGGCCTGCTGTGGGCCGACAGGAACTAATTGGCCAGCTGTGGGCTGACAGGGACTAATTGGCCAACTGTAGGCCGACTGGTGCATGCATACCACATTACTTTTTTTGACCCGTACGATTTTTTTTAAAACTATGACATATTTTCCCGCCAGCTCGTTCCCGCCACCCATTTCTCATCCACCTGTTTCCCGCCATATGTTCCCGCCAACTCTTTCCCGCCACTCGTTTCCTGCCATATGTTCCCGCCAACTCTTTCCCGCCACTCGTTTCCCGCCATATGTTCCCGCCAACTCTTTCCCGCCACTCGTTTCCCGCCATATGTTCCCGCCAACTCTTTCCCGCCACTCGCTTCCCACCATATGTTCCCGCCAACTCTTTCCCACCACTCGTTTCCTGCCAACTGCTGTCGTTCTTTCCCACCATTTTCTCCTCTCTACCTATAAAACCCCCTTCAGACGGAGGTGGATAAGCATTCCAGTGTAGTTTAGTTGAGATGTCCCATTATCCTTTCGATTGTAGTTTTCACCCTGGGATGAGCAGGACTCTTCTGAGCCTAGCTACCGATTTCAGGATGGACAATAGGATAGTTCCATGGGACGAACTCACCGGTAGTGACACCATAACGAATGAGTTGGCTCATCAATTACGTAGGTCTGGGTGGCCTGAAAGGACGTATGAAGAGGTACGTAAAGAACTTCTTAGGATACATGAAAGGTGGAAGAAGGTGGTGGTGCCGAAGAGTGAATCTTTCAGAAGGCTTTCAGCAAATAATCCATTATTATGGATTGAGGAGAGCGAGGACGAAGATGATATCTTCATGCCACCGCTTCCGGGTTCTGCATCTTGGAAGGGCAAGAGTTCTTCATCGTTGAAGGGCAAGGTTTCTTCATCGTCGAAGGGCAAGAGTTCTTCATCGTCAAATGGCAAGAGTTCTGCATCGATGGAGGATGACGATGATGACTTCATGTAGTTTTATGTTGTATGTTGTAAGTTCACTCGTACGTACCGTTTAATTTAGATGTAGTTCTATTTAGTTGTTTGTACTGTCTTGTTGTACGAGCATTCTGTTCTATCTAAATATGATGTTGTAGTTCGGATAACATAGTACTAAAATAGAGTAGGCATATGTCTCATACATAAGTACATAGTCATTTGTCTCATACATAGAATAGACATAAGTCTCACACATAAATAGATGGTAATGTCTGTACTAATAGATAGAAGCGTCAGTGACGACGTCTGGCCTGGCGGGGAGGCGGATCTGGAATCGGCGTCCATCCCCATCTGTCAGGTGCCCTAATGGGACGCGGTGCAATCTCAGACTCTTCCTGGTCATGCTGTGTATCCTGTGTGGGGCCTGGTGGAGGAGTCGAAAACATGTTCATCCAGTGGGTGTGCTGCGACATCGGAGCATGTATGTGATCCTCGGGATGATGATCACTCCCCCACGTATCATGTAATGCCGACATAGACGCATGATATCCATAGGCTCCTGCACGACAGAACTTTAAGTCATGAAGTCTGATGCCGCCTGAACTAATATTGAAAAGAATAAATATGAAGACACACACCTGCTGGCTGTGACGGCTGCTCTGGCTCAAACACAAAGCTCGACGAGGGACCGTGGTGCTGTGGCTGTGGAGAAAACACGAAGCTCGACGTGGGACCATAGTGCTGTGGATGCTGCCACGATGAACTGCCAGGTTGTTCAGGAGGGGGTGGCCTGGTCGTCGGCTGATGTGCTAGACGTGGACGTGGTTGATGTCGGTGCATGGAGGGACGCGGCTGCTGTGGTTGGTGCTGAACAACGTCGCTTCTCCGGGTGCACGTGATAGCCTCGTAGACAGCCCGTATTTTGTTCTGCATCCGTTCCAAGAAGGGTTGTATGACAGGACGGTGATGAAGAAGAGGTCCTGGCGACAGTGATCGTCCAAAGGTGGTCACGTCGTTGTAGAGTTCGTTTGTCAAGGTAGCCTGCAAATTTTCAGGACGATTATTAAGTATGCACGCCAATGTATGTGACAACATTACTTAAAGAAAATATATCTTACCGCGTACTGCCTAGAGCCTGAAGTATCATAGCTCGGGTACGTATCCGACGGAGTAGGATTAGGTATCTCCTCTGGGTGAGAGTGCTCAACGATGCGTAACCGTGTTTCGCTCATGTAGCGCCGCAAATAGAGATTGAATTCATTGAGTTCAAAATTATTATCCTCGTTCCATAGATTTGTGTTTGCTGTCTCCCATTCTATAACATACGGCTCTAGTCTTACTAGCCACTCAGCAATTGTCCTAGTCACGCCCTTCCTTGTTGTCCTAAAATTGTGGTGTGTGTTCAACAATTACCTAAAGCTTCGAATGGAGTACTATGAAAGATAATGCAACATTGAAAAACTGGTTAATACCTGTGGATGTGGTCTGGCACCGGGTTCTCTATAGGGGGAGGCAGCTCCAACTGCAGAAGACCAAATTGTCTCATAACCCTCTGTTGTGCCATCTCCTCAACGAAGACATCAAAGATGATCTTTGATATTTTCATCCAGTAATCTCGGTCCCTTGTGCATAGCACGGACATACCACCAGGGTATCTCGCTTGTATGGCTGCTTCCGTATAGGGCTACCAGATGACCCCGGTGTACGCATCAAACTACTCGTTCAATGCTGTGTATGCTTTCCTGGTCTGATCACTAGCAAAGCGTCTCTGCAGAAAACAAAAGTTAGTATCCGCTAGCATCGAACTATCTCTTGTGCAGGAAAAAGTTGCATTAAACTACAACATGGTGCATACCTTGCGACATGTCCAACACAGACCGAAAGTAGGCATGTCGATGCCGTCAACATCAAACATGGCGTCTATAGGCTCATGAACATGTACATCTGGTCGCCCTATAGAGAACCTCTCCCACGACCATAGCTGTAGGAATAGAGGGCATCCAAGAAGGGTTGGCTTTTTCGATGTAAGCTGGCAAGCATTGCACATACCTCGGTATGTAGCCGCCAAGATTGCCGAACCCCAACTCCTCTGTCTGATCTGATCCGCCGTCTGAGCGCTCGCTATCTCGAGTGCCATAGGGATGTAGAGCGCGCTAATAGTGGTGACATGGTTCTCTGTGAACATCACCTTCCCGAAAAGCCACATTAAGTAGGCCTCCAGGCTCCGAGTGATCTGTTCTGCAGTCAACGGCGCCTGGAAGTTCTGGATCTGCATTAAGCAAGGAGAATGTTTTAGTAAGCCTCATTTATTTTTTATAAAACCGTATGCACGATAACTTGAAGATAAGATGCAGCACCCTCACAGTTGGGAACTCTGGCATGAACATGTCTTGGATATCGATATAGGTGCCTGGATTCCGCTGCTGCAGGGTGTGGAGGAGCTGGACAACAGAGTCATATGCATCAAAATAAGAACCAAATCTCCTCTCAAGCGCCGCATGCTTAGCCCTCCAAGCCTTTCCATAAGAAATTCTGTACTTGAACCTGGCAAAGACTTTTGTCTGGACTGCCTTCACTTCCATAGCTTTGCCCTGCACTATCTCATCGTAAAACAACCGAGCTATAAGCGTGGATGAAAGGTTGGCATGATCTTGAGGGGTGCAGGGAATAAGACAAGTGTGATTAACTAAGTCACTTATCACCCAACTTGTGCCATACTTAGGGAGAAAACCGTGCACCCTAGCGGGACAATCTGCATTCTTGCATACCATTGTCAGGAATTTCTGACTGGACACCTGAGTTGTGAAAACCCTTTGCGTGGACATTGCCCAATTAATTATTGCATCCTTCAAGGCTTGCTTGTTCGGATACATAGCACCCGTTGCAATATTATTCTGATGATATTGCCAGGCTGAATCATGTCCATCATTCAAGGTCATTGCAGATGAGAAGTCATGATTACACCAGGCAGGATTCGGGACCTCCGCTGCATTTTCTTCTTCATCTGACTCGCCAGAATCATTGGCATAACCCCTTTCAACATCAGTGTCTTCTTCTTCCATCTGGTCCTGCATGTGCCCATCTACCTCGTCAGCGTCAACCTCACCATTGTATTCACCATCGGCATTTCCCCCTTCTACCTGACTATTCTGCCCTGGTTCATAACCATAAGCATTTCCTCCTTCTACCTGACTGCTTTGTCCTTGTTCGTAAACATCATCTCCAGCATTTGACATAGATAGCCGCCTACCTACACTGCTCTGCCCAGGATCGTTGCCACCTTGGCCTTCATGTGCAGTGACCCCCTTCACGACGGGAAGCACTAAAGCAATAGGATTGCATCCCCTTCGTTCACAACCTTGTAACCACCGCACCCAATCGGAGTCTCGCTCTATTGGCCTCAAATAAAAGTAAATTATTGTACTTGACCGTCTCCACAATGTATGAACATCGACGGTGTGTGTTTCAGTATGAAGACCTAAACTTGCCGCAATCCATTCTTTCAACTGACTGATAGACCATGTTTGAGGTGCGCTCATTGGCACATCTATGTGAGTAAATTCACTCAGATCAGCTCACATCTCAGTTGTTTGGACAGTACCAGGACCGTAGTAAAATCTGATGTTCACTACATCAGACATCTCGGCTCACCTATTTTTTTTTCACAACGAAATACAATTATTAAGCAACAACTTAAAATACCCGCACTAACAAATATTAGGCACTACACATCCACATATTACTGGAGCAACTACAAATATTGACACTCCTAAATACTACACATCCACATATAGTCCGGAATATTACCGGAGCAACTACACATTTTTACACAACTAATTAGTTGACATCTAAATAAAATGCTCACCGGAACCGGAACGGGAAAATAAAATGCTCACCACGAAAGATTTTAATATTTCACTGACTGCCTATATTAAGGATTTAACCGGAGCAACTACAAATATTGACAATCCTAAATAGTACACATCCATATATAGTCCGGAATATTACCGGAGCAACTACACATTTTTACGCAACCAATTAGTTGACATCTAAATAAAATGCTAACCGAAACGAGAAAATAAAATGCTCACCACGACCACCTAAATATTTACGTTTACTACTCGAGAAATAACAATAATTGCACGCAACTTCGAAAAATAAATGTTTGCTCAAATATACCCTTGAAGCGTGCGCGCGAACGACGAATGGCGGCCTTCAATCACCGGAACCGGAGCCGGAAACTCCACCAAACGCCCGCAGCTTCACCTCCACCACCACCTCCACCTCCACCACCGCCACCGCCACAACCTCCACCTCCGCCTCCACAACCTCCACAAATGAGGTGAAAAAATGCTCCAACAAAATCTTCACCACAACCACCACAAGCTACCCCATCAGTAGATCGAGGTGTTTTTTGGCTCCTCTAGCTAAGTAGAACCCATTCACGGTGCCAAATCCGCAAAAAACGGGTCATTTTGGTGTATTAATTGGAGCTATTTCGTGTAAGAGAAAGGAGGAACCAAGAACAGAGAGATGCGCACGGTGGTGGGGAAAAGAAACGGGAAGGAGGAAGGAGAAAGGAGGCAGCGCTAGGGTCCGCTCCCTATCGGCCAGCAGCTGGCCGATCGGTCGGCAGCTGGCCGACTGGGGCGCCCCTGGCCCAGCCCGCGCCGACAGCTCCCGGGGCGACGTGGCCCGGCCAATAGTCGGCCCACGCGTGGCCGATTGCCCACCTGTCGGCCTGCAGTTGGCCGAGAAGGCCCTGTCGGCCTGCAGCTGGCTGACTAGGCTCAGTCGGCCAGCTGCTGGCCGATTGGATAATATTTTCAAAAAATATTATATCAGCGTAATATTTGTGCAAATTAATAAAAAAATGTATTATTTTAAAAAAATTAGCCCTGTCTCGCACCCGAGGTGCAAAATTCGACGTGTTTGGTTTCCTGTGCGGCCCTCTCAGCCTGGCCCATCAGATGCAAAAGAGGCCCTCTCAGCCAGGCTGAGTGAAACGCGAGAATCGGGCGTATCCCGCAGCCACGCTCGCGCATGCATCGCTCCGCCCTTTCCTTTCTCTATCTCTCACGCTTCAGATCCCATCGAGCACACCAACCCACCGCCGCGGCTGCCTTCTGATCCCCTCGTCTGCCACCGGTGCGAACTCCCTAGCCGGAGATCGAATCCGCCGGTGCTCCTGCAGGCCCGCGTCAAGGGCTCGCCGTCCTGCTTCAACATCGCCGGGATCCGCTGCCGCCGCCGAACAACGCCGATGGCCACGCCGGAGCTCGCCACGCCTGCAGACGAGTTCGCCGGAGCTAGCAACGCCGCCCGCCACACATCAAGATGAAGAGGGGGGGGGAGCACCTGCACGTCGCGACCGGCAACTAGCGCCGTCTTGCTGTCTCCGCCGCCGGCATCTCCTCCTGGTTGCTATCTCCCCCTTCACTACCATCTAGTTGTCAGATTGGAGAAAATGTTTTGATTGTTTTGGTTCAGATTTCATCATAATTGTTTATTTTTTTTTGTCCATGAAATGGTCCGGATTCAGTTGGAATGCTTAAAATTGAAAGAGAAAAGTTCACGGAACGAATCTCTAACACAGCCTACCAAACAACATCTATTGTATATAGCATCTCTCATGCATCCATACCATACATTCCACCAAACACACATCTTAGCTCATCTTTGCATCAACTCAACCAGGCCAAGCTCACCCAGGATCCCTCATGCGATGTAGTCTATAGCCACCCAGGCAACCAAACACGCCCCTAGCTAGTGTATGATCAGCCACATGCAACTCATCCTCGTCCCCTACTTTAGACTCCAATTCGCCCTCACTCTCCCCATCATTGCCTCCCCTCTCTCTCTGATCCTCGGGGATAGAGGTCTTGTCCTTTTCTTTAGCCGAACAAACAATCACATTTAGAGGTATAGATTAATTAGCTAAATACATATTATATACTAATGTTATTTTTGGCACGCCACTATAATATTTATTAGTGTTCAGATACTAGTGGCGTGCTCCTCCCCCCCTCCCCCCACCCCCTGCCCCCCCTGCGATACTAGTGGCCGTTTTGGCACACATCACTAGTTCACTACTAAGCATTTCTGTTATAGTGCATATTCTCCCCATGAACATCAACATGATCATTTTCAGATGCTCGCCTACAAAGGGGGGTATCACCCTATTCTTTATTGTTATCAGGTTGGATTTGCATATCACTATGCCATTGGGATATATGCTCATTTGGCTCAGAGGGGTCACTATATGCAATGAATATTTGCACGACCTTTTGTCTTGAAGTGTTTCACAAATATACAAGCTAATTCTTGTTCGAATTTTAGTTTCAGATAGGCTTTTAGAGCATCTTCAATAGATGTGCAATTTCCAAATAACCAGGTGGGTCTGCTCTATGATTGACTCAACCAAATCCTTATAATTTTTCAAGTCACAGTCAATGTCCTTCTCTGCATAATTAAAAACATTTGGCATCCTCTTTAGCATTTTTTGTTACCAAAACAATAGCTTTCAGCAAATAACTTCAATTTTGGATCCACTTGTAAATGAAAGAGAAACCTATGCATGAGTATTGCTACTAGATGTACTCTACTCCTACAAATATTGAATTCAAAAATTAAGATTAAACCTAGGATGCCACTAACCCATTAAGGACAGTATAACCGCACCTAATCCCTACCCTCTCACGCCCCCAACACTATTTGGCCGCTGGATTTCGCGTTTGAATCGTTTTTGGCCATCGGATTTTTCTTTCAGCACGAATTTACCGTGACTGAGCTACCTGTCCTAATGGGCCGCTACTCTGGGGAACTTTTTAAAGGCCTGTCATTGTGTGGGCTTCGTTGGCCATGTCTAACTCACAAACATACACAGAGATAGGTGCTTCACTGGCCCATTTATCATTTGCATCCATCTGACACTGCCCTCGACGCGACGCGCGCGAAGGAACCGGCGGTTCAGGGGATCCAGCTGATGCGAGCCGCTCGACGGATCCAGCGCTCGAGGGCCTCCTAAGCGTAGGATGCGGGTGAATCGGACGCGGTCGATCCAACCGGCCCGGGAATCTGCTTGCGCTGAAGAAAGGTGTAGGGGTGATGGCGATAATGGTCGACGCCTCATCTACAGGAAACTGCTCTCCTCTCAGTTTCTAAGCGCGCATTCATGGCGGGTGATGGCGTACATAAACTGACTGGTTCACCTCCTCGGCACATCTACTTCATGCTATTTATTCTCTGCTCTTTGCATCTTTCCTTGTATTAATTTCTTTCACATCCTGCTTTCATGGACCGCATATGTGCTAATTGTTGGGAATAATTTAAGGTTTGTGATCTACTCCCTATTCATCTGCGCTTATCCATGGTGCTGCTCATAATTCGCATCTCTGGGGCTAGGGGTAGGGACCTTCTTATACTGTCTTTTTAAATAGTCCACCTCTTATACAGATAAGATTCCTACTCGTTACAACTAGTTTCCGGGATAGAGTCCAGATCAAATTACCAACCACGATCATATTTGTCTGTTAGCAGATTCTACCAATTATGTTCACGGAGCACGCGCTTGTGAGCAACACGTCATAATAGAGTGTAAATTTCTCTAATTGTGTAGATCAACATTAGAGTTGTAGTCTAACTATACGATCTAGCTTCCTCCAATCATCGGTGTACATGGGTAGTCTTTCCAATATAAATAGTATATTGTATTCCACTGATAATCGACCAACTTCCTTAAGCATATATTACTTAAGTACACTCCAGCAAGTAAACAATTGCATATGCATGCTAAACATGTAAAGCAATTCCATGTATAAATATATTTATAATTCCATAATGAGGTATTCCGAATATTAGCAATTCCAAGTAATTTGAATATAGTTACATGACACATAATTCCAACATCTCCCACTTGTCCAAAACGATCATTCAAATATTCGTAACCCCAGAGCCTTAACATGTTTACCAAATACCTCATAACTAATAGCTTAGTCAAGGGGTCAGCAACCAGGTTAACACTACGTTGAAAATCCGAACAAATATATAGAGATACCTTCTCTCAGTATGTTTCCTTGATGTGACACTTAAAATCACTAGAGACTTTAGTTTTCGCCTAATTATTCCAACATAGTTGTCCTCGGCGCCTCGAGTATTACTTCCTCGAGTGTAATTCCAGCTTTATAGACACCTTGAGTATTTTGTTTTCAAGTGAAATTCCGCATCAATTATTTTTCCTCACATATATAATAATATGACTAACTCCACATCGAGTCAAGTATAAGATAACCATGTTAAATAAATTTTCAAAACCTACTACTAGGGAAAAGCCTAGCAGTAGCGCGGGGTCCGATCCGGCGCTACTGACAAGGCGCTGCAGCTAACCCGTAGCAGCAGCGCGTGTACGCTCGCGCTACCGCTATACAGGTGTAGCAGCAGCGTGTTGTATGGAAGCTCGCTACTGCTAATAGCTCTAGCGCGCTTTGCTAGGACGCGCTACCGCTACTGTCACGCTGCTGCTAACTTTTCTCCACTCGCTACTGCTAATTTTAATAGTTTTTGATTTTTTTTCCTTCATATTTGTTTTGTATTTGAACATGCTTTATACAAGAATATTTAGCACATACAAATGTCATCATCATACACATACAAATGGTTGCGAGACCCCAAATATAATCATAGCATATACAAAGTGGTATATCGTCATCATCTCAAAAATAGCGATACATGCAAGTCTTGAATACTTGCAACTACAATGTCATCCATCTAAACAATGATATACACGAGAAGAGCTATCACTATGAGTGAGAGCGGAACTTTGCATTACATGAGGCGGCGGTTACGAGTCCTCTCTTGCGCTAGCGTGAACCTCAAGTAACTAGCTTCTACTTCTTGTCTGCTTTTGAAGCCTTTATGGTTGGCGCCCGAGACCCCATTCACTTGCGCCTGACACTCAGGCCACTCGTTGTACACCATCGGAACCTTCCCTTTCTACACGATATAACACTGCCATCTCGCCATCAAGAAGCTAGGTACCTGTTAGAGATGCATCTTCATCAGGAGGATGTACAATCATATGCAACAAAATATACTAAAGCAACACGAAAAAGAAAGGATTAGCAACTGGATGCAACATACAGTACGCAAACTAATTAACTAGAGGTACGCAGGTCATCGTACCCAAACTAACAAAGTAGTGTTATGCAAGTTTGGCAGGGACCGTGGACATCACAAAGTTTCATCGCTACAGAGAGTATACAAGTTCAACCGACAAATATCATCATCATCGGCATCGTAAATTACTAGAAGTTCCATCCTTCCATATCATCGAGGATGGACCCTAGCTTGTTGAACGGCGTGAGGTCATGACGTTGCATCCCTATGCGAGTTCGGACGTCAGCTCGCGATATAGGGTCGTGGTGTAACATCCCCTTCTCATCAATGACATCTTTCATGGTGATCGTCGCAATGTCCCTTTGGATGCGGAAGAAGTAATCTCTAAGTTTATAATCCGCTTCTCCATGAGATTCTACCAACTTGTCGATATGATCATCATTTCTGTTTGTGATGTGAAGCTTTTGGTAGCGGCATCGCCGCACCTAATCCCTAGTTTGTTAGGTTTTCGTATCCTCTGCTTCTTCTGCTTCTTCTTTTTGGTAGCGGCATCGGCGCCGGTACCTTTCCCGCTGGTACCTTCCTCGCCGATCTCGGCGCCGCCATCTGTGCCGGTGCCGTCGGTGTGGATGTCGGCGTCAGTACCATCATCGAGGCCGACCTGCAAACCTTGACTTTGCTTAGCAGTGAAATAGTCGAGGTACTCTTGTTCACCCTCATAATCCATCTCGTCTGCATCTTGGTCAGAAGGCTCAGTTTCTTCGTTGTCCGACATGTTTCCTATGATTAAGTCTCCTCATTTAATTCTAAAACTATGAAAAAAATTGAGAAATGATATAAAAAGAAATCTATGTTTGCGAGAATGTCATTTCCCAGCAACTCCCGGCACTCGATATGCCTACTATCCAGCACAAATCGTGCCAAAATTCACGGAAAATTTCGGCACGACCTTTGATAAAAAATGGACATATCGAGTGTTGGGAAACGTAGCAGAAATTCAAAAATTTTCCTACGAAACACCAAGATCTATCTATGGAGAGACCAACAACGAGTAGAAAGGGAGAGTGCATCTACATACCCTTGTAGATCGCTAAGCGGAAGCGTTCAAGTGAACGGGGTTGATGGAGTCGTACTCGTCGTGATTCAGATCACCGATGATCAAGTGCCGAACGGACGGCACCTCCGCGTTCAACACACGTACAGCCCGGTGACGTCTCCCACGCCTTGATCCAACAAGGAGAGAGGGAGAGGTTGAGGAAGACTCCATCCAACAGCAGCACAACGGCGTGGTGGTGGTGGAGGAGCGTGGCAATCCTGCAGGGCTTCGCCGAGCACCTACGGGAGAGGAGATGTGTCACGGGAGGGAGAGGGAGGCAACCAAAGGCCTTAGGTATGATTGCTCCTCCTTTTCCCCACTATATATAGGGCCAAGGGAGAGGGGGAGGGCGCAGCCTTGCCCCCTCCTCCAAGGAAGGGGTGCGGCTAAGGATGGGGAGGAGTCCATCCTCCCCAAGGCACCTCGGAGGTGCCTTCCCCCTTTAGGACTCTTCCCTCTCCAAGTTTCCTTGCGCATGGGCCTCTTGGGGCTGGTGCCCTTGGCACATGTAGGCCAAGGCGCACCCCCTACAGCCCATGTGGCCCCCCGGGGCAGGTGGCCCCACCCGGTGGGCCCCCGGGACCCTTCCGGTGGTCCCGGTACAATACCGATGACCCCGAAACTTGTCCCGATTGCCGAAACAGGACTTCCTATATATAAATCTTTACCTCCGGACCATTCCGGAACTCCTCGTGACGTCCGGGATCTCATCCGGGACTCCGAACAACATTCGGTAACCACATACAAGCTTCCTTTATAACCCTAGCGTCATCGAACCTTAAGTGTGTAGACCCTACGGGTTCGGGAGACATGCAGACATGACCGAGACGTTCTCCAGTCAATAACCAACAGCGGGATCTGGATACCCATGTTGGCTAACACATGTTCCACGATGATCTCATCGGATGAACCACAATGTCAAGGACTTAATCAATCCCGTATACAATTCCCTTTGTCTAGCGGTATTTTACTTGCCCGAGATTCGATCGTCGGTATCCAATACCTTGTTCAATCTCGTTATCGGCAAGTCACTTTACTCGTTCCGTAACACATCATCCCGTGATCAAATCCTTGGTCACATTGCGCATATGATGATGTCCTACCGAGTGGGCCCAGAGATACCTCTCCGTTTACACGGAGTGACAAATCCCAGTCTCGATCCGCATAAAACAATAGATACTTTCGGAGATACCTGTAGTGCACCTTTATAGTCACCCAGTTACGTTGTGACGTTTGATACACCCAAAGCACTCCTACGGTATCCAGGAGTTATACGATCTCATGGTCAAAGGAAGAGATACTTGACATTCGCAAAGCTCTAGCAAATGAACTACTCGATCTTTTGTGCTAGTCTTAGGATTGGGTCTTGTCCATCACATCATTCTCCTAATGATGTGATCCCGTTATCAACGACATCCAATGTCCATAGTCAGGAAACCATGACTATTTGTTGATCACAACGAGCTAGTCAACTAGAGGCTCACTAGGGACATATTGTGGTCTATGTATTCACACGTGTATTACGATTTCCGGATAATACAGTTACAGCATGAATAAAAGACAATTATCATGAACAAGGAAATATAATAATAATACTTTTATTATTGCCTCTAGGGCATATTTCCAACAGTCTCCCACTTGCACTAGAGTCAATAATCTAGTTCACATCGCCATGTGATTAACACTCACAGGTCACATCGCCATGTGACTAATACCCAAGAGTTTACTAGAGTCAGTAGTCTAGTTCACATCACTATGTGATTAACACTCAATGAGTTTTATGTTTGATCATGTTTCTTGTGAGAGAGTTTTTAGTCAACGGGTCTGAACCTTTCAGATCCGTGTGTGCTTTACAAATCTCTATGTCATCTCCTAGATGCAGCTACCACGTTCTATTTGGATCTATTCCAAATAACTGTTCTACTTGGAGCTATTCTAAATTATTGCTCCATTATATGTATCCGGTCTCTCTACTCAGAGCTATCCGGATAGGTGTCAAGCTTGCATCGTCATAACCCTTTATGACGAACTCTTTTACCACCTCCATAATCGAGAAAATTCCTTAGTCCACTAGTTACTAAGGATAACTTTGACCGCTGTCCTATGATCCATTCATGGATCACTCTTGTACCCCTTGACTGACTCATGGCAAGGCACGCTTTCGGTGCGGTACACAACATAGCATACTGTAGAGCCTACGTCTAAAGCATAGGGGACGACCTTCGTCCTTTCTCTCTATTCTGCCGTGGTCGAGCTTTAAGTCTTAACTTCGTACCTTACAACTCAGGCAAGAACTCCTTCTTTGACTGGTTCATCTTGAACACCTTCAAGATCATGTCAAGGTATGTGCTCATTTGAAAGTACCATTAAACGTTTTGATCTATCCTTATAGATCTTGATGCTTAATGCTCAAGTAGCTTAATCCAGGTTTTCTATTGAAAAACACCTTTCAAATAACCCTATATGCTTTCTAGAAATTCTACATCATTTCTGATCATCAATATGTCAACAACATATACTCATCAGAAATTCTATAGTGCTCCCACTCACTTCTTTGGAAATACAAGTTTCTCATAAACTTTGTACAAACCCAAAATCTTTGATCATCATCAAAGCATACATTCCAACTCCAAGATGCTCACTCCAGTCCTTAGAAGGATCGCTGGAGCTAGCATACCTTTTAGCATCCTTAGGATCGACAAAAACTTTCTGATTGTATTATATACAACCTTTCCTCACGAAAACTGGTAAGGAAACTCGTTTTGATATCCATCTGCCAGATTTCATAAATACATCTAATGCTAACATGAATCCGACGGACTTTAAGCATCGCTACGGATGAGAAAATCTCATCGTAGTCAACTCCTTGAACTTGTGAAAAACTTTTCGCCACAAGTCGAGCTTCATGGACGGTGACATTACCATCCACGTCCGTCTTCTTCTTAAAGATCCATTTATCTCAATGGATTGCCAATCATCGGGCAAGTCCATCAAAGTCCATGCTTTGTTCTGATATATGGATACTATCTCGGATTTCATGGCTTCTAACCATTTGTCGGAATTTGGGCCCACCATCGCTTCTCCATAGCTCGTAGGTTCATTGTTGTCTAGCAACATGACTTTTAAGACAGGATCACCGTACCACTCCGAAGTAGTACGTGTCCTTGTCATCCTATGAGGTTTGGTAGTGACTTGATCCGAAGTTTCATGATCAATATCATAAGCTTCCACTTCAATTGGTGTAGGTGCCATAGGAACAACTTCCTGTGCCCTGCCACACACTAGTTGAAGAGACAGTTCAATAACCTCATCAAGTTTCCACCATCCTCCCACTCAATTCTTTCGAGAGAAACTTTTCCTCGAGAAAGGACCCGATTCTAGAAACAATCCATATTGCTTTCGGATCTGAATTAGGAGGTATACCCAACTGTTTTGGGTTTCCTATGAAGATGCATTTTATCCGCTTTGGGTTCGAGCTTATCAACCTGAAACTTTTTCATATAAGCATCGCAGCCCCAAACTTTTAAGAAACGACAACTTAGGTTTCTCTAAACCATAATTCATACGGTGTCATCTCATCGGAATTACGCGGTGCCCTATTTAAAGTGAATGTGGTCGTCTCTAATGCCTAACCCATGAACAATTGCGGTAATTCGATAAGAGACATCATGGCATGCACCATATCCAATAGGGTGCAACTATGATGTTCGGACACACCATCACACTATGGTGTTCCAGGCGGTATTAATTGTGAAACATTTTCCACAATGTCTTAATTGTGTGCCAAAACTCGTAACTCAGATATTCATCTCTATGATCGTATCATAGACATTTATCCTCTTGTCACAATGATCTTCTACTTCACTCTGAAATTACTTGAACCATTCAATAATTCAGACTTGTGTTTCATCAAGTAAATATTCTCAACATCTACTCGAATCATCTGTGAAGTAAGAACATAACGATATTCACTGCATGCCTCAGCACTTATTGGATTGCACACATCAAAATGTGTTACTTCCAACAAGTTGCTATCTTGTTCCATCTTATTGAAACCGAGGCTTTTCAGTCATCTTGCCTATGTGGTATGATTTGCATATCTCAAGTGATTCAAAATCAAGTGAGTCCGAACGGTCCATTTGCATGGAGTTTCTTCATGCATATACACCAATAGACATGGTTCACATGTCTCAAACTTTTCAAAAACGAGTGAGTCCAAAGATCCATCAACATGGAGCTTCTTCATGCGTTTTATACCATTATGACTTACATGGCAGTGCCACAAGTAAGTGGTACTATCATTACTATCTTATATTTTTTGGCATGAAAATGTGTATCCCTACGATCGAGATTCAATAAACCATTCATTTTCAGTGTAAGACCATTGAAGGTATTATTCAAATAAACAGAGTAACCATTATTCTCCTTAAATGAATAACCGTATTGCGATAGACATAATCCAATCATGTCTATGCTCAACGCAAACACCAATCTCGGTGGTAGAGGGAGCGTGCGATGCTTGATCATATCAACCTTGGAAACACTTCCAACATATATCGTCAGCTCACCTTTAGCTAGTCTCCATTTATTCCGTAGCTTTTATTTCGAGTTACTAACACTTAGGAACCGAACCGGTATCTAATACCCTGGTGCTACTAGGAGTACTAGTAAAGTACACATCAACATAATGTATATCCAATATACTTCTATCGACCTTGCCAGCCTTCTCATCTACCAAGTATCTAGGGTAATCCTGCTCCAGTGGTTGTTCCCCTTATTACAGAAGCACTTAGTCTCGGGTTTGGGTTCAACCTCGGGTTTCTTCATTGGTGCAGCAGCTGATTTGCCGTTTCATGAAGTATCCCTTTGTTCCCTTGCCCTTCTTGAAACTAGTGGTTTCACCAACCATCAACAATTGATGCTCCTTCTTGATTTCTACTTTCGCGGTGTCAAACAACGCGAATATTTCAAGGATCATCATATCTATCCCTGATATGTTATAGTTCATCACGAAGCTCTAGCAGCTTGGTGGTAATGACTTCGGAGAAACTATCACTATTTCATCTGGAAGATCAACTCCCACTTGATTCAAGTGATTGTTGTACTCAGACAATCTGAGCACAAGCTCAACAATTGAGCTTCTCTCCTTAGTTTGCAGGCTAAGAAAATCGTCGGAGGTCTCAAACCTCTTGACGTGGGCACGAGCCTGAAATCCTAATTTCAGCCCTCGAAACATCTCACATGTTCCGCGACGTTTCGAAAACGTCTTTGGTGCCTCTACTTAAACCATTTAACTGAACTATCACGTAGTTATCAAAACGTGTATGTTCGATGTTCGAAACATCCACAAACGACGTTTGGGGTTCAGCACATTGAGCAGTGCATTAAGGACATAAGCTTTCTACTGATCGCATAATCGCTACTATCAACTTTCAACTATATTTTCTCTAGGAACATATCTAAACAGTAGAACTATAGCGCGAGCTACGACATAATTTGCAAAAGGTCTTTTGACTATGTTCAGGATAATTAAGTTCATCTTATGAACTCCCACTCAGATAGACATCCCTCTAGTCATCTAAGTGATTACATGATCCGAGTCAAACTAGGCCGTGTCCGATCATCACGTGAGACGGACTAGTCATCATCGGTGAACATCTTCATGTTGATCGTATCTTCTATACGACTCATGCTCGACCTTTCGGTCTCCGTGTTCCGAGGCCATGTCTGTACATGCTAGGCTCGTCAAGTTAACCCTAAGTGTTTTTGCTGTGTAAAACTGTCTTACACCCGTTGTATGTGAACGTAAGAATCTATCACACCCGATCATCACGTGGTGCTTCGAAACGACGAACTGTAGCAATGGTGCACAGTTAGGGGAGAACACTTCTTGAAATTTTAATGAGGGATCATCTTATTTACTACCGTCGTTCTAAGCAAATAAGATGTATAAACATGATAAACATCACATGCAATCAAATAAGAGTAGTGACATGATATGGCCAATATCATATAGCTCCTTTGATCTTCATCTTCGGGGCTCCATGATCATCTTGTCACCGGCATGACACCATGATCTCCATCATCATGATCTCCATCATCGTGTCTTCATGAAGTTGTCACGCCAACGACTACTTCTACTTCTATGGCTAACGCGTTTAGCAATAAAGTAAAGTAATTTACATGGCGTTCTTCAATGACACGCAGGTCATACAAAAAATAAAGACAACTCCTATGGCTCCTGCCGGTTGTCATACTCATCGACATGCAAGTCGTGAATCCTATTACAAGAACATGATCAATCTCATACATTACATATATCATTCATCACATCCTTTTGGCCATATCATATCACATAGCATACCCTGCAAAAACAAGTTAGACGTCCTCTAATTGTTGTTTGCATGTTTTACGTGGCTGCTATGGGTTTCTAGCAAGAACGTTTCTTACCTACGCAAAGACCACAACGTGATATGCCAATTGCTATTTACCCTTCATAAGGACCCTTTTCATCGAATCCGATCCGACTAAAGTAGGAGAGACAGACACCCGCTAGCCACCTTATGCATCTAGTGCATATCAGTCGGTGGAACCAGTCTCACGTAAGAGTACGTGTAAGGTCGGTCCGGGCCGCTTCATCCCACGATGCCGCCGAATCAAGATAAGACTAGTAGCGGCAAGCATATTGAACAAAATCAACGCCCACAACTACTTTGTGTTCTACTCGTGCATAGAATCTACGCAATAGACCTAGCTCATGATGCCACTGTTGGGGAACGTAGCAGAAATTCAAAAATTTTCCTACGAAACACCAAGATCTATCTATGGAGAGACCAGCAACGAGTAGAAAGGGAGAGTGCATCTACATACCCTTGTAGATCGCTAAGCGGAAGCGTTCAAGTGAACGGGGTTGATGGAGTCGTACTCGTCGTGATT
Organism: Triticum dicoccoides; assembly: GCF_002162155.2. Classification (NCBI taxonomy): domain Eukaryota; kingdom Viridiplantae; phylum Streptophyta; class Magnoliopsida; order Poales; family Poaceae; genus Triticum; species Triticum dicoccoides. The sequence goes on along the minus strand of NC_041386.1, from coordinate 659,685,618 downwards.
CAGATCACCGATGATCAAGTGCCGAACGGACGGCACCTCCGCGTTCAACACACGTACAGCCCGGTGACGTCTCCCACGCCTTGATCCAGCAAGGAGAGAGGGAGAGGTTGAGGAAGACTCCATCCAACAGCAGCACAACGGCGTGGTGGTGGTGGAGGAGCGTGGCAATCCTGCAGGGCTTCGCCGAGCACCTACGGGAGAGGAGATGTGTCACGGGAGGGAGAGGGAGGCAACCAAAGGCCTTAGGTATGATTGCTCCTCCTTTTCCCCACTATATATAGGGCCAAGGGAGAGGGGGAGGGCACAGCCTTGCCCCCTCCTCCAAGGAAGGGGTGCGGCTAAGGATGGGGAGGAGTCCATCCTCCCCAAGGCACCTCGGAGGTGCCTTCCCCCTTTAGGACTCTTCCCTCTCCAAGTTTCCTTGCGCATGGGCCTCTTGGGGCTGGTGGCCTTGGCCCATGTAGGCCAAGGCGCACCCCCTACAGCCCATGTGGCCCCCCGGGGCAGGTGGCCCCACCCGGTGGGCCCCCGGGACCCTTCCGGTGGTCCCGGTACAATACCGATGACCCCGAAACTTGTCCCGATTGCCGAAACAGGACTTCCTATATATAAATCTTTACCTCCGGACCATTCCGGAACTCCTCGTGACGTCCGGGATCTCATCCGGGACTCCGAACAACATTCGGTAACCACATACAAGCTTCCTTTATAACCCTAGCGTCATCGAACCTTAAGTGTGTAGACCCTACGGGTTCGGGAGACATGCAGACATGACCGAGACGTTCTCCAGTCAATAACCAACAGCGGGATCTGGATACCCATGTTGGCTCCCACATGTTCCACGATGATCTCATCGGATGAACCACGATGTCAAGGACTTAATCAATCCCGTATACAATTCCCTTTGTCTAGCGGTATTTTACTTGCCCGAGATTCGATCGTCGGTATCCAATACCTTGTTCAATCTCGTTATCGACAAGTTACTTTACTCGTTCCGTAACACATCATCCCGTGATCAAATCCTTGGTCACATTGCGCATATGATGATGTCCTACCGAGTGGGCCCAGAGATACCTCTCCGTTTACACGGAGTGACAAATCCCAGTCTCGATCCGCATAAAACAATAGATACTTTCGGAGATACCTGTAGTGCACCTTTATAGTCACCCAGTTACGTTGTGACGTTTGATACACCCAAAGCACTCCTACAGTATCCAGGAGTTATACGATCTCATGGTCAAAGGAAGAGATACTTGACATTCGCAAAGCTCTAGCAAATGAACTACTCGATCTTTTGTGCTAGTCTTAGGATTGGGTCTTGTCCATCACATCATTCTCCTAATGATGTGATCCCGTTATCAACGACATCCAATGTCCATAGTCAGGAAACCATGACTATTTGTTGATCACAACGAGCTAGTCAACTAGAGGCTCACTAGGGACATATTGTGGTCTATGTATTCACACGTGTATTACGATTTCCGGATAATACAGTTATAGCATGAATAAAAGACAATTATCATGAACAAGGAAATATAATAATAATACTTTTATTATTGCCTCTAGGGCATATTTCCAACATCGAGCGCCTGAAATCCACCGGAATGAAAATGAATCAACATGTCGCGAGCAAGCTCTCAAGGACATTATTACAGTTATGCATTTGATCAAGGCAATGAGGTGTATTTTTGACACGGACATAAAACCTCTGTCAGGTTATTTTCTTTCATGTCCTGCACCGCCGACCACAACCACCTGTCCATCATCGTTCCACTGACCATCATGAACGTCTTCACGGTAATAATAAATAAATTAATTATAAAAATGCGTGCATGCATCAAAGTCATACAAAAATTCGGCATGACCTTCCCTAAGAATAGAACATATAGATCTAGAGTTTGCCCGGAATTCGTCGAAACAGAAATAAATCGACATTTCGGCAAAACATAGGCAACTCAAAAGCATAATTCGGCGTCAACTCATGCCACACACACAATTTTCATCATATCGCCCAATTATCATATCACACACACATACACATATTTCCATTTTGCAAAAGCATGAAATTTTAATTACCTCTATCTCGAGATCGAGCACACGGTGGAAATGATGATGTAGGGAGATCAAAAGTGCACAAAGCTCTTCTTGACAAACATAGATATAGTTAGGGGGAAAATAGGTCACTTAACTAAATACTACATCTACCTAGCTAGCTAATTTGGGAGGAGACAACTTAAACTAGTGGAGGGGGGGAGGAAAAAGAGAAAGGAGATGCATTAATGGAGGTGGTGTAGTTAGCTAGGAATAATGAAGAGAGAGAAAGGTAGGTAGAAGAGGGAGAGTAATGGGGGGAGAAGTATTGAGGAAGAAGCAAAGTGAGAGAGAGAGAGGATGTGGAAGGTAGGGGAAAGTGAAGAGAGGAGATGGGGGAGGGGAGGACGGGGAGGGGGAAAAGGTGGTGTTGTGTTGCATCTCAGCAGTAGCGCGGGAGGCAAAATGCGCTACTTACAAGAGCGTAGCAGCAGCGCGCTTTACACACACACGCTACTGCTAAGCGGGACCAACCATGTGGCCAATTTCAAAATTAGCAGCAGCGACCAGAGTAAAAAGCACGCTACTACTATTTCATTAGCAGTAGCGCGTGTCGTGACACCGCGCTGCTGCTAAACTTAGGTTGGTGGGTATTGGCGGTCGATTTTTGTAGCAGCGTGGTTTCGCCCGCACGCGCTAATGCTAAATTTATATCAGTAGCGACTGTTTTGTACCCGCGCTACAGTTACTAATTAGCAGTAGCGCTTCTTTTTATGACGCGCTGCTGCTAAGATTCTGTGTATAAGGTTTTCCCTAGTAGTGACCACATAAGTGTCAAATCTAATCAGTAAATGAAGTTCCATTAGTAACTGTATTTTGAAAGAAATTCCCGACTTCGGTTAGTGAACCTGCACCATATTAATACTAAAAATAATTATTGAATATGCGTACCTGGACTTATTCCTCCTCGCATCCCCTCAAATAGCTCGCCCAAGCGTCAGAGTCACAACGCATCCAAGGTATCCACGCCTGTGGGGAGGAAGGTTACTTGCGCCATTTGGCAGATCCAAACATATGACTTTGAGCATGGGACAAGTGACGACTATAGTTTAGGGAATTCCCAGTTGTTAAACTCTAAAACATATGTGCCCTTCTCCTTACATAGAAATCCTGATAAAGACTTCTATTTTAGAGCCCTATTAGGACTCTATATATGGTATAACTTGAATTCTAATATGAATTAGGCTCTTCACCCTCTTAATTATGCCCCCCTATATAGGTGCATGCACATTTAGACATCAGTCAGTCACTACTTGGTACGGAGCCCTAACAGGATGTGCCAATTTCCGAACGCACATAAAGATCGTATTGGATGAACTTTCATGATGTTAGATACTATGTGGTGTACCATACTCAGTGTTAAACTCAAATTCATGCTTGATTGCATGTTGAGTAAGTGCCAACTCAAACTTTTCCATATTGGGATGTGTGGTATCTTCTGTCATTGGAGGGTCGTCTTTATCATACTCTACATCTAGGGTATGATCAACCGCATGCAACTCATCCTCCTCCTCTACTTTAGACTCCAATTCGCCCTCACTCTTCCCGTCATTGCCTCTCCCTCTCTCTAACCGTCGGGGATACAGGTCTTATCCTTTTCTTTATCCGAACAAACAATCACATTTAGAGGTGTAGATTAATTAGCTAAACACATATAAGGTACTAATGTTATTTTTAACACGCCACTGTAATATTTATTAGTGTTCAGATACTAGTGGCGTCCTCCCCCCTCCCCCAGCGCACACGATACTAGTGGCCTTTTTGGCGAAAAGTCAATTCTGCACCCGAGCTCATATGTACCCGCATGAACAGTAAAATCGAAAAAAAATAAAAAAAAATTCAAAAAATTCCAATTTTTTTTGAGAGAAACATTGACAAAAGTTCTAAGTGCCTGCAAAAATTCATCATGAAATCACATTCCTGTAAGGCGTGCCAAAAAAACAAATTCATTGCTTCAAAATGCGTTTGAAAGTAGCTTTTTCAGAGTACTATTTTTGTTTTTTTGCCACGCCTTCTAGGAATGTGATTTCATGACGAATGTTTGCAGGCACTTAGAACTTTTGTCAATGTTTCTCTCAAAAAAAAATTGGAATTTTTTGAATTTTTTTGAATTTTTTTCAATTTTACTGTTCATGTGGGAGCATATGAGCTCGGGTGCAGATTAGCCGCGTCCCCTTTTTGGCACATTACTACTAAGCTTTTGTGTTATACGACATATTCTCCTCATGAGCATCAACATTCTCATTTTCAGGTGCTCGCCTACAAAGGGTAGTATCCCCTCTATTCTTTGTTGTTATCAGGTTGGCTTTGCACATCACTATGCCATTGGGCCATATTCTCATTTGGCTCAGAGGGTTCACTATATGCGATGAACATTTGCACGACCTTTTGTCTTAGAGTGTTTCGCAAATATACAAGCTACTTCTTTTTAAAATTTTACTTTTAGGTAGGTTTTTAGAGCATCTTCAATAGATGTGCAATTTCCGAATAACCGGTGGGTACTGCTCTATGATTGATTCAACCAAATCTTTATGACTTTTCAAGTCACAATCAATGTCCTTCTCAGCATAATTAAAAACAGTTGGCATCCTCTTTAGCATTTTTTGTTACCAAAAGAATAGCTTTCAGCAAATAACTTCAATTTTGGATCCACTTATAAATGAAAGAGAAACCTATGCATGAGTATTGCTACTAAATGTACTCTCTACTCCTACCAATATTGGATTAAAAATTAAGATAAACCGGGATGCCACTAACCCATATGGAGACATTCGCATAGTCACGTCCAAGTTGGGACATCCACCTGCTACGGACGTCGAGGACCCACTCACGGGCGCGGCTCTACCGCTTATAGCGAGGCAGCCTTCCAACCCGCTGAAGTCACGCAGCACATGGGCCAGCCCAGCGGGAGGCCACTGCCTCATTTTTACTTATTTTATCTCACGTTTTTTCTTTTTTATTTTCATTTTTACTTTATTTATACTTATAAATATTCTAAATAAATATAATAAAACACTTTTTACATAAAGCATTTCAAAAAATATAACCAAGCATTTGAAAAATGTTAAATGTACAGAAAAAATGTTTCTCATGTACTCCCTCCGTCCTAAATTACTCGTCGAAGAAATCAATAAAAATGGATGTCTCTAGAACTAAAATTCGTCTAGATACATCCATCTCTCTGACAAGTATTTCTGGACGAAGGGAGTATATGAAAAGAGTATACAAAAAATAAATAATGTGTGTGAAAAAATGATCAAGTATTTAAAAAATGTTAGTCTAAGCACTTAAAAAAAGGTTAAACAAGTATTCAAAAACTGTTAACAAGCATTTAAAAATGTTAAAAGTGTATACAAAAATATTGACCATGTATTCAAAGAAAAATGTTACACTAGTATTTCTAAAAATGTTAAAATCAACCATTTTAAAAATGTTAAATATGTATAAACATATGTTGAACACGTAATAAAAATCTTAACCTTCTTTTTGATAAATGGTAATCGAGCATTTGAAAAAATGTTAAATTTTTATAGAAAAATGTTGATCATGTATTAAAAAAAGCTAGTATTTGAAAAATGTTAATCAAGCACTGAAAAATGGAAAATGTGAATAAAGAAAATGTTTACCATGTATTGAGAAAATGTTAACCTATATTTAAAAATGTTAAACAAGTATTTGAATTTTTTTTGTAAAATGTGTATAGCAAAAATATTAACCATGTTTAAAGGAAATATTAGTCTGGTATTTAAAAAATGTTAAGCAAACATTTCAAAAAAACGAATGTGTATGAAGAAATGTTGACCATGTATTAGAAATGTTAATATGATATTTGAAAAAAGTTAAATGTTTATCAAAAAAGGTTGACAATGTATTCAATAAATGTAAATGTTTTACTTGAAAAACATTCAACATATATTAGAAAGATTTATACCAAAAATCTGTGTAGAAAAACAATGAAAACCGAAGAGAAAACAAAAGAAAACCAATGGAAACCGAGAAAAAAACACAAAACTAAAGAAAAATAAAGAAAAGAAGAAAGCTAGTGAAAATGGAAAGGAAACAAAGAAAAAAAAGGCAGCAAATACAGAGAAAAGAATCGAAGAAAAACAAATGAAAAAACAAGAAAAAACATAAAACCAGTGGAAACCCGACTCGGTTGCTTTATGCTACTTCTTGAGTTTGCGTTGTTATTTCTTTGAAGAGGAAAGGGTGATGCTGCAAAGTAGAGATAATTATTTCCCTCAGTTAAGAACCAAGGTATCAATCCAGTAGGAGATACAAGCAAGTCCCCAATAGATGCACCTGCACAAACTGACAAACACTTGCACACAACACGAAAAAGGGATTGTCAATCTCTTCACGGTTATTTGCAAGAGTGAGATCTAAGATATAAAAGATAAATAAAAGGCAAAACAAATTAAATGTAAATAAATTATAGCAAGGTATTTTGGGTTTTTAGTTTTATAGATCTGGAAATAATATGATGAAAAATAGACCCGGGGACCATAGGTTTCATTAGAGGCTTCTCTCTTGAAAGAAAACATACGGTGGGCGAACAAATTATTGTTGAGCAATTGATAGAAAAATGCATTGTTTTGATGATATCCAAGGTAATGATCATGAATATAGGCATCACGTCCGTGATAAGTAGACCGACTCCTGCCTGCATCTACTATTATTACTCCACACATCGACCGACTCCTGCCTGGATCTAGAGTATTAAGTTCAAAAGAACAGAGTAACGCCTTAAGCAAGATGACATGATATAGAGGGATAAACTCAAGCAATATGATATAAACTCCATCTTTTTATCCTTAATGGCAACAATACAATACGTGCCTCGCTACCCCTTCTGTCACTGGGTGAGGACACCGCAAGATTGAACCCATCACAAAGCACCTCTTCCATTGCAAGAAAAACCAATCTAGTTGGTCAAACCAAATCGGTAGAACAAAGAGAAATGCAAAGCTATCTTAATCATGCATAAAAGAGTTCAGAAAAGACTCAAATAATATTCATAGATAATCTAATCGTAAATCCACAATTCATCGGATCTCAACAAACGCACCGCAAAAGAAGATTACATCGGATAGAACTCCAAGAATATCGAGGAGAACATGGTATTGAAGATCAAAGAGAGAGAAGAAGTCATCTAGCTACTAGCTATGGATCCGTAGGTTTGTGGTAAACTACTCACACATCATCGAAAGGGCAGCATGGTTGGTGTAGAGGCCATGCGTGATTGAATCCCCCTCCGGCAAAGTGCCAGAATAGGCCCCAAGGTGGGATCTCACGAGAATAGAAGCCTGCGGCGGTGGAAAAGTATTTTTGTGGCTACTTCTGTAGGGTGAATATTTGGGTATTTATGGAGCGAAGATTAGGGTTAAACGGTCTCCGGGGGGCCCATAGACCCTGCCCCCCTCCCCAGGGCACGCCCCTAGGGCTTGTGTCTGCCTCGTAGGTAATCTGGCCTCCTCTCCAATTCTCGTGGGTTTCTTCTAGTCCAAGAAAAATCATCGTAAAATTTTATTCTGTTTGGACTCCGTTTGATATTGATTTTCTGTAAAAGGCAAAAAAAAAGAGGAAAAAAATAGCAATTGGCACTGGGCACTAGGTTAATGGGTTAGTCCCAAAAAATAATATAAAATAGTATCAATCATCCCCAAGCTTAATTTATGCTCGTCCTCGAGTAGGTCAAAGATAAAAACAAATTTTTTGATGTGGAATGTTACCTAACACATTTATCAATGTAATTTTATTTTATTGGCGCATGAATGTTTAAATCCATAAGATTCAAAACAAAAGTTTAATATTGACATAAAAACAATAATAGTTCAAGCATACTAATAAAGCAATCATGTCTTCTCAAAATAACATGGCCAAATAAAGCCATCCCTACAAAATCATATAGTCTGGCTATGCTCTATCTTAATCACACAAAGTATTTAATCATGCACAACCCCGATGACAAGCCAAGCAATTGTTTCATACTTTTAGTGTTCTCAAGCTTTTTCAACTTTCATGCAATACATGAGCGTGAGCCATGGATATAGCACTATAGGTGGAATACAATATGGTGAAGGTTGTGGAGAATAAAAAAGAGAAAGTCTCACATCAACTAGCCAAATTAATGGGATATGGAGATGCACATTAATTGATATCGATGCAAGTGAGTAGGGATTTCCATGCGACAGATGCATTAGAGCTATAAGTGTATGAAAGCTCAAAAAGAAACTAAGTGGGTGTGCATCCAACTTGCTTGCTCACGAAGACCTTTGAGGAAGCCCATCATTGGAATATACAAGCCGAGTTCCATAATGAAAAATTCCCACTAGTATATGAAATTGATAACATAGGAGACTCTCTATCATGAAGAACATGGTGCTACTTTGAAGCACAAGTGTGGAAAATGATAGTAACATTGTCCCTTCTCTCTTTTTCTCTCATTTTTTACTTCGGCTCTTTGGCCTCTTTTTTTATATCTCTCTTTTTTTTTCATCCAGAGCCTCATCCCGATTTGTGGGGGGGGGGGGGTCATAGCCTCCATCATCCTTTCCTCACATGGGACAATGCTCTAATAATGATGATCATCACACTTTTATTTACTTACAACTCAAAAATTACAACTCGATACTAGAACAAGATATGACTCTATATGAATGCCTCCGGCGGTGTACCGGGATGTGCAATGATTTAGCGTGACATGTATAAATAATATGAATGGTGGCCTTGCCACAAATACTATGTCAACTATATGATCATGCAAAGCAATATGAAAACAATGGTGTATGTCATAATAAACGGAATGGTGGAAGTTGCATGGAAATATATCTTGGAATGGCTATGGAAATTCCATAATAGGTAGGTATGGTGACTGTTTTGCAGAAGGGTGTATGGTGGGTTTAATGCACCGGTGAAAGTTGCATGGTACTAGAGAGGCTAGCAATGGTGGAAGGGTGAGAGTGTGTATAATCCATGGACACAATGTTAGTCATAAAGAACTCACATACTTGTTGCAAAAATTTATTAGCCATCGAAACAAAGTACTAACATGCATGCTCCTACGGGGATATATTGGTAGGAAATTCCATCTCTCATCTCCGACCGCCACTCATAAGGAAGACAATCAAAAATAAAGCATGCCCCGACTTCATCACATAACGGTCCACCATACGTGCATGCTTCAGGAATCACAAACCTTAACACAAGTATTTATACTAATCCATAATTACTCACTATCATTACTCTAATATCACCATCTTTATATCTCAAAACAAATGCAAGGAATCAAACTTCTCATATACTCAATCCTCTTTATGAAAGTTTTTATTATATCCCTCTTGGATGTCCATCATATTAGGACTAAATTCATAACCTAAGCAAATTGCCATACTATTTTCAAGACTCTCGAAATAATATAAGTGAAGCATGAGAGTTCAACATTTTCTGTAAAATAAAGCCACTGTTGTGCTCTAAAAAGATATAAGTGAAGCACTAGAGCAACTACCTAGCTCAAACGATATAAGTGAAGCACATAGAGTATTCTAATAAATTCACGATTAATGTGTGTCCCTGTCAAAAGGTGTGTATAGCAAGGATGAGTGTCGTAAACTAAAAATCAAAGACTCATATCATACTAGCCACTCCAAGCAAAACACATACCATGTGGTGAATAAAAAATAGCCTCAAGTAATTTTACCAATGGACGAAGACAAAAGAGGGGATGCCATCCGGGGCATCCCCAAGCTCAGATGCTTGGTTCTCCTTGAATATTACCTTGAGGTTCCTTGGGCATCCCCAAGCTTAGGCTCTTGCCACTCCTTATTCCCTTGTCCATCAAAACTTTACCCAAAAACTGAAAACTTCACAACACAAAACTCAACAGAAAACTCATAAGGTCCGTTAGTATAATAAAATAAATCATAACTTTTGGTACAGTTGTGAACTCATTCTAAATTTATATTGATGTTATATCTACTGGATACCAACTTCTCCATGGTTCATACTGTTGGAAATATGCCCTAGAGGCAATAATAAATTGGTTACTATCATATTTCCCTGTTCATGATAATCGTCTATTATCTATGCTAGAATTCTATTGATCGGAAACTCACATACATGTGTGGATACATAGAAAAATACCGTGTCCCTAGTGAGCCTCTACTAGACTAGCTCGTTGATCAAAAGATGGTTAAGGTTTCCTAACCATAGACATGAGTTGTCATTTGATAACGGGATCACATCATTAGGAGAATGATGTGATGGACAAGACCCAACCGTTAGCATAGCATATGATCGTTCAGTTTATTGCTACAGCTTTCTTAAATGTGAAATACATGTTTCTTCGACCATGAGATCATGCAACTCCCGGACTCCGGAGGAATGCCTTGTGTGCCATCAAACATCACAACATAACTGGGTGGTCATAAAGGTGCTCTAGGTATCTCCGAAGGTGCCTGTTGAGTTGGCATGGATCGAGACTGTGATTTGTCACTCTGTATGACAGAGAGGTATCTCTGGGCCCTCTCGGTAATATAGCATCACAAGACGCTTGCAAGCAAAGTGACTAAGGAGTTAGTTACACGATGATGTATTACGCAGCGAGTAAAGAGACTTGCCGGTAACGAGATTGAACTAGGTATGGAGATACCGACGATTGAATCTCGGGCAAGTAACATACCGACAGACAAAGGGAGCTACGTATGTTATCATAAAGGTTTGACCGAAAAAGATCTTCATGGAATATGTAGGAACCAATATGGGCATCCAGGTCCCGCTATTGGTTATTGAGCAGAGAAGCGTCTCGGTCATGTCTACATTATTCTCGAACCCGTAGGGTCTGCATGGTTAACGTCTGTTGGCGATATAGTATTATATGAGTTGGTGACCGAATGTTGTTCAGAGTCCCAAATGAGATCTTGGACATGATGAGGAGCTTCGGAATGGTCCAGAGGTAAAGATTGATATATACACTACAAGAAATATGTCAACTTGTGACCTTCTGTCAGTGACCCTAGAAGAAATGGTCGTAAATCTACGACCATTCGAGACCAATTGGTCATAAGCTGCTCGGAGGGCTCCAAACCCTAAACCATAACGACCATTTTGGTCAGAAAGGTCGTAATTTCCTTACACAAAATGGTCATAAAGCAGACAACACTGGCCCGCTACCTTATTTCTAGCTGATGACGACCAATATAGATGGTCATAACCTTGTAAATTGTGGTGGATTTCTATGACTAGGCGCCACCTCATCAATTTTGCCTATGTGTCATGTCCATGTGTCAATTTTTGCCTATGTGTCATGTCGATGTGTCAATTTTTGCCCTAGGTTGTGAAGCAACCTATATTTCTGTTATTCCCAAAATTCCCAAAAAAATCTCATAAATTCTTTGGATCATATCTTCATCAAATATGCCAAAAACCTTCCTCGCCTAGTTCAAAAATATTCATTTTCCTATTCTGTTCAGAACAACACTTTTTGAAGTGCTATTTATATATTCTTGATTGCCTTCAAAAATTTTGGGCACTCTTTCCTATCCAAATCATTGCCTCATGACAAAATTCAACTCCATTTTCCCAGTAAATCTTCCTCGGCAAATTTCCAAAGTTTTTGTTCAGTTAGAAGCTTTGTGAAGGAAGTACTAGCTATGCATATCCTAATGAGTTGAATTTTTGCCACGTCTTCTATATGACCATATCATAGCTCTCCACAAAATTTTAGCCCCATATAACAATCCATGAGAGCTCACCATCCAATATTTGTTTCTTGTAATATTTTCAGTTTGTGAAGCAACTATATTTTATATTGCTTTGTAATTGCTGAAAATTTACCAGGACATGACCCTTCCCATAGAATCTCCCTCCACCAAATGTTAGCTCATTTAATTTAACCATTTTTCCTCAATATTTTTCCTAATTTTCTGTTCACTAGAGAGCATTGTGAAAGAAGTGCCATTTATATATATCCAAATGGCATGAAATTTATACGGTACCTTCATATGCCCAAATTATCACCCTCCTCGACATTGCAGCTCAATCAAATCATCTATGTGAGCCCTGGTTCATTTTCTATTTTATGGTCAGATTGGCACATTGCAAAGCAAGTGTTATCTAGACCTCTCCTATTACCCTCAAACTTTTTGGGCACTCTTCCATACCCAAATCATTACTACATGATAATTTTCAGCTCCATTTTCCTAGTAAATCTTCCTCAACAAATTTCTAAGGTTTCTATCCAGAGAGAACCTTTGTGAAGTAAGTACTAGCTAGGCATATCCAAATGATCTTATATTTTTCCAAATCATCCATATGCTCAAATAATCACTCTCCACAAAATTTGAGCTCTATTAAACAAACCATGTGAGCTCATCATCCAATCTTTTATTCTTGTCATATTTTCAGTTTGTGAAGCAACTATATTATATATTGCTTCATTATTTCTGAACATTTACGAGGGCATGACCATACATATGTAACTTACATACACTAAATTTGAGCTCATTTCATCTATCCAATTTCTCTCACTAATTTTCCCAAGTTTCTATCCAGAGAAGAGCATTCTGAAGGAAGAACCACTTTGGCATGTCCAAATGGTATCAATTTTCTACACTGCTTTCCTATGCCCAAATAAGCATCCTCTACCAAATTTTAGCTCAATCCATTCATTATTTTGAGCCCGGCTTCAACATTCATATTTCTGTCCAGTGTGGTACTTTGCAAAGCAAGTGCCACCTACGCTCCTCCATTTGAGCTGAAAATTTGTGAAGACAGTCTTCTTAGTAGATGGTCATCCTCAGCCAAAACTCACGCCCATTAGCCATGTGCATTTCCCGTACCACTAAGCAAACACTTGGCTGCTAATTCATGTTTGAGCATAGTTCGGTCTCCTCATGAGATTCTTATGTTGTTATTTTCTTCCTAGCACCTACCTGGGGAGTGCCAAACTCACTAGACATGCCTAGGCCACCCAGAACGCATGGCAACACCACGGTCACCCGGTGACCATCCGCCAGACATGCGAGCTTATGCGCTCTGAAGTTGGGACCCTCGGCCACAGTCCAAACCTCAACGTATCCCCACCAAACCATGTATTTCTGATTAAATAGATACTTATGTAACTATAAATTATTTTTGGAAAAAATAGAGAGCAAACTATAAGGCAGCTGTAGTCAAATTTGACCCGTTTCCTAGTGAATGGGCGAAAATTTGTTTTTTTCACGAGAGGTGGATCAAAATTTTTGAGACCCAACAATTTTGTCAATTGTGCATTACATATGGACTAATATTTTATAAAGTTTATTTGGTACAATTTTGCAACAAATTTATGGTAGGTCCTTCACAAAAAAACTCATTTTGGGCACTCGAAAAATGGAAAATGCATTTTTCGTCCAAAGAAAATGAAAACTTCCTTAGGCAACATTGTTTGCCACTCCAAGATGCACTCTTGTGCATGATATGAGATCATTTGAACAAACTATTTCATGAATGTGGCCATAAGATTGATCATTTGGTTTGAAAGCCATGAATCTTCACACATGATAGCTCATTTCTGAGAACACTTTTAAAAAAATTATTGTGTTATAAGTTTATGATTTTTCCTGGTAACTTGGTCACATATAATGACACAATGCGAAGGTTTGCCAATTTTTTATTTTTTTTAATTTTTAATGCCCGTTTCAAAAATGTGGTCAAAACGGTGGGTATGACCGTTCATAGCTAGTGGTTGAATCTTGAAAAACTATTGGTGATTCTCTGATTAAATAGATACTTATGACCTAGAAATGATTTTTCGGAAAAAATCATGAGCAAACTATGAGGCAGCTGAAGTTCAAATTTGACTCGCTTCCTACTGAATCGGCTGAAATTTGTCTTTCTCACGAGAGGTGGATCAAAGCTTTTAACACCCAACCATTTGGTAAATTGTGCATTAAATATGGCCTAGTTTTTTAGAAAGATTATTTGGTCCAATTTTTCAACAAATATATGGTAGGTCCGTCACAAAAAAACTAATTTTGGGCACTCAAAAAATGGAAAATGATTTTTTTCATCAAAAGAAAATGAAAACTTCCTTATCCAACATTGTTTGCCATTCCAAGATGCACCCTTGTGCACAATATGAGGTCATTTTAATAAACTATGCCATGAATGCTACCATAACATTGATCATTTGGCTTGAAAGCCATTGATCTTCACACATGATACCTCGTTTTTGAGAACACTTTTTTAAAATAATTACCATATTACAAGTTATTATTTTTCCTGGTACTTGGCCCCATATAACGACACAATGCGAAGGTTTTCCAATTTTTTGATTTTTTTGAATTTTTCATGCCCATTTCAAAATGCGGTCAAAACGGCGGGCATGACCGTTCCTAGCTAGTTGTTGGATCTTGGAAAAAATTTGGTGTTTCTCTGATTAAATATATACCTATGTGCATAGAAATTATTTTGGAAAAATAAAGAGCAAACTATGAGGCACCTGCAGTTCAAATTTAACCCATTTCCTACTGAATCGGCGGAAATTTGTGTTTTTCACCAGAGGTGGGTGAAAGCTTTTGACACCCAACAATTTGGTCAATTGTGCATTAAACATGGCTTAGTATTTTAGAAAATTGATTTGGTCTAATTTTGCAACAAATATATGGTAGGTCCTTCACAAAAAAAACTCATTTTGGGCACTCAAAAAATGGAAAATGAATTTTTCATCCAAAGAGAATGAAAACTTCCTTAGGCAACATTGTTTTCCATTCCAAGATGCAGCCTTTTGCACAATATGAGATCATTTGAACAAACTAAGCCATGAATGCTTGTTTTTTAGAACATTTTTTTAAATAATTACCATATTATAAGTTTATATTGTTCCTGTTAACTTGGTCACATATACTGACACAATGCGAAGGTTTTCCTTTTTTTCATCCTCGTTTCAGAACGCGGGCAAAACGGCGGGCATGACCGTTCCTAGCTAGTGGTTGAATCTTGGAAAACTTTTGGAGTATCTCTAATGAAAAAGATACTTCAGTACCAAGAAATGAATTTTGGAAAAAAATAAAGAGCAAACTATGAGGCAGCTATAGTTCAATTTGACCCGTTTCCTGCTGAATCGGCAAAAATCCCACCTAGTATGAAACTACCTCTAGTTATTCGAGGGAACAGTAGTTAAACATTGTCATAAAAAGAGAAGGAAAATTACCGTCGGGCGTCGTGGTGCTGCGTTGGAGCTCCCCGATGCTGCAATGGACCTTCGCCGGGCACCGTGGTGCTGTGTTGGAGCTCTTGGGCGCACCGTTGAGAACTGCAATGGAGCTTTGTGGGGATGTAATCGGTGATGCATTAAAGCTTTTTCACGCTCGGTGTTGTCATGACATATTGATGTGATCGAACGACCATCAATGCGAAGATCGGGCGGCTAGCTAGGCAGATGATTTCTACACAAAATCATCTGGCAGACTAGTAGCAGCCACCTATTATTAATGAATTATTACCAATTTAGATGGTCATAATGTCATACTTCTTTCTGATTGGTCTATGAGCATGTCACACGGACCAAGCACTAGAGACCGTCGGATACTCCCAGATCCAACGGCCCACACCCCACACCCTCTCACCCACCCACCATGAGCTCCCCGCAAAAAAAACTACCACGAGCTCCTCTCTCTCCCCCGTGCAGCGAACCCAAGCGCTCCCCAATCCCGATCCCTCCCCTCCACTCGCCACCACCCACCCCACCTCTCCCCTCGCAGCCCAAACCCTAACTCCACTCCTCCCGTCGGACCCCTCTTCCCTCTCCCCCGATCCAGATCCACTCCTCGCCGTCGCCACCTCAAGTCGCTCCTGCCGCCACCTACGGCGGCCAATCTCACCGCGACCACCCCTCCCAACTCAAGCTTCTCGTCCTCGCCTTCGTCGATGACCACCCGCTCCGCGGCCACGCATGTGCATCACCTCCCGCTCCTCACTACCTCTCTCCTCGCCTTCCCCGCCGACCACTTATAACCCACAAGTATAGGGGATCAATTGTAGCCTCTTTCAATAAGTAAGGGTGTCGAACCAAACGAGGAGCTAAAGGTAGAACAAATATTCCCTCAAGTTCTATCGACCACCGATACAACTCTACGCACGCTTTCGGTTTACCTAGGACAAGTATGAGACTAGAAGTACTTTGCAAGTGTGATAGGATATGTTTGCAAGATAATAAAAAGAACGTAAATAAAAAGTAGGGGCTGTTTAGATGAAGACACAACTAAGTTAGTTTTAATAGAGAGCTTTTTGTCACGAGAAAGTTATTTGTCCCTAGGCAATCGATAACTAGACCGGTAATCACTATTTCAATTTTATTTGAGGGAGAGGCATAAGCTAACATACTTTCTCTTCTTGGATCATATGCACTTATGATTGGAACTCTAGCAAGAATCTGCAACTACTAAAGATCATTAAGGTAAAACCCAACCATAGCATTAAAGCATCAAGTCCTCTTTATCCCATACGTGTCACATCCCTAGCTTCAGGCATTGCTCTAGGTTAGCTTCAGGTGTGCATCATGTTTAAATTCTGAAAATTTGAACTGAGGAATTCAGAAGCCTCAAAACTTAAATAAAAGAGGGGCAAGAAACCCTAAAATTGCAATCAGTAAATCCAAAATGCCCAAGAAATAGCTCTGACAATTTTGGCAAGAGTTATAAATCAAACCAAAATTTTGGGACATTTCTAAGGAATTATTGGGCTCTGATTTTAAATCAATATTTTATTTGAATTTGGAGTTATATTCATAATATATAATGAATATATTTTCAAATGACCTGAGATATTTTTATTATGTGTGGAGAAGTCCATTAGGTGACTTAAAAATATCCAGGGAAGTTTAGGCACTGTTTTCAAATTCTGTTTGAATTAAAATTCAGTGCCAATTAAATAAAACAGAACAAAAATAGAAAACAGTAAATAAAAAGAGAGAGAGAGAGAGAAGCCCAGCTTACCTGGCGCCACGAACCGGCCCAGCTTTGCCCCCCCCATCGCTGGCCCAGCTGGTGGCCCAGCCCACCACCGCAAACCCCCTCGCCGCTCGTCGTCTTCCTCTGCCAGTAGGCAGAGGCGAGGCGTGGCGCGCGCCCGAGAGCCCCGACGCCACCTCCTGCTTCGCGGCCCTCCTAGCGACCCCACGACGCCGCCCCATGCTCCCTCTCGCTTTCCCCTCCTCTCCCTGGATCTCACTCTCTCCCCGAGCTCGTCTCTCTC
>NC_041386.1:659565178-659667759 GCF_002162155.2 Triticum dicoccoides | reverse complement strand
TCATAGAAAATTAACCGTAACTCCAAATTAAATAATTTATATATGAAAAATTATCAGAAAAATTCAAGGAATCCATCTGTACCATTTTCATGCATGTTAGAACAACTTATAGGTGCTGTTTAGCACAAATCAATTAAAGGGCATTTATTTAATCACATATGGAGTTTGAATTTGAATTTTATATTCAAACCAACTTCATTTAATCTGTTGCTAGTTGCATTAGCCCAAAACACATTCATTTTGCCATGTCATGATCATGCATCATATTGTGCATTGCATTGATTGTGTTCCTTTCTGTGTTGCCGGTATTTGTCCCCTCTCGATAGACGTGATACCGATGACGTGATCGTTGACACTGATGAAGACTCAATGTTATCTTCAGAAGTGCCAGGCAAGCAAAACCCCCTTGTTCATTCCGATACAATCCTACTCTCTCGCTCCTGCTCTCTTTTAATGCATTAGGACAACACCGATTCATCTGTTACTTGCTGCGGTAGCTAAACCCCTTTATCCTCTGCATGACCTGTCATTGCCACAGTAAATAGATGAAACCCACTAGCATGAGTAGGAGTTGTTTGAGCCCTGTTGTGCCTACTCATTCATGCTTGTTTGTCATGCCTGCTACTGCTTAGAGTTGAGTCAGGTCTGATTCATCGGGGATGAATCAGAGGTGTGTGAACATGTCCTACTATGTGTGAGCTAAGTGTGTGAATACGATTTGGTAAAGGTAGCGGTGAGAGGCCATGTAGGAGTACATGGTGGGTTGTCTCATTGAAGCCGTCCTTAGGAACTGAGTTCTGTGTTTGTGATCCATGACTCAGCTACTACCATACATTGGGCCCTGAAATATGACCCCGCTCGACTTCTTAATCACCCTTGTCCTCTGTCCAGGAGTTGCAAGTAGTTTCTGGTGTTTGTAGTATGCTGGAGGCCGTGGACAACGCTGACCGTAGGGGTGGGCTGTGATGCGGTAGGCACGTGGCCGGGTAAACCGGGCACCCGTTTGTTGTCACGGAACCCTGTTCACATCGTTTGGGGCTGTGAGCGAAACTCCGGCCGGATCTCCTCATGGATGGAACCCGAATAGGCGATAAACCTGGACTAGAGACTTGAGTGTTTAGGTAGGTCGTGGTCTACACCCACGTCGGCTTTCGCTTGAAGTCTGCCGAGCACATGTCGTGTGCAGACGCTAAGTGGTGGAAACATGTATGAAGAAGTACACCCCTGCAGGGTTAACATCATCTATTCGAATAGCCGTGTCCGCGGAAAAGGACTTCTGGGTTGCTTATATCAGTTCATAGACAAGTGAAAGTGGATACTCTAAAATACGCAAGATAAGCGTGAGTGCTATGGATGGCGTTCTCGTAGGGAGACGGGAGCGGATCCATAGTGGTGTATTGATATGGTGAATATGTGGACTCGTGTGCGCCACCTCAAAAGAGTCGCTTGCAGTCGTAGTTTAGGATAGCCACCGAGTCAAAGCTGGCTTGCTGCAGTCAAACCCCTCCACCCCCTTGTTGATAATGATGCATATGTAGATAGATCTGATGTAAGTCTTGCTGGGTACATTTGTACTCACGTTTGCCTATTTTATGTTTTGTAGAGAGACTTCGGTCTCACTATTAGTTTCGCGTGGACTTCGACATTTAGCTTGTTACCTCAGCTACGATCTTGTGCCCTCGGCAGGATCTGATATATAGTCAGGCTTCTCAGCCTTTTTCATTTATAGATGTCTGTACTCAGACATGATAGCTTCCGCTTGTGCTTTGACTTGTATGCTCTGATTGTTGGGTCGTGAGACCCATGTTTGTAATATCTCGCTCCTCGGAGCCTAATGAATAAATTATTTGAGTCGTAGAGTCATGTTGTGATGCCATGTTGTATTTGCACATATCGAGCATATTGTGTGTATGTTATTGAAATGCTTGGTATGTGTGGGATCTGACCATCTAGTTGTTTATCTTTAGTAGCCTCTCTTACCGGGAAATGTCTCCTAGTGTTTTCCACTGAGCCATGGTAGCTTGCTACTGCTCCGGAACACTTAGGCTGGCCGGCATGTGTCCTTCTTCGTTCCTGTGTCTGTCCCTTCGGGGAAATGTCACGCTTTGAGTACCGGAGTCCTGTTAGCCCGCTACAGCCCGGTTTACCGGAGTCCTGCTAGCCCAGTGCTACAGCCCGGACCCACTTGCTGATGACCGACACGTTCGAAGCTGGGTCATGGATGCCTGTCCCTGTAAGTCTGTGCCACTTTGGGTTTACGACCAGTCATGTCAGCCCGGGCTCTTTATCATATGGATGCTAGCGACACTATCATATACGTGAGCCAAAAGGCGCAAACGGTCCCGGGCAAAGGTAAGGCGACACCCGTGGGGATACCGTGCGTGAGGCCGCAAAGTGATATGAGGTGTTACCGGCTAGATCGATGTGACATCGAGTCGGGGTCCTGACAGCGTTGGTATCAGAGCTTGACTGCCTGTACGATTACCGAGCCAAACTGGTCGAAGTTGAGTCTAGAAATTCTTTAGTTATATAAGGGAATTGATTGTGGGCTGGAACGTAAGGCTCTTTTTACTCCTTATACCTCATGGCTTTCTGATCTGAGTCATCATCTTCTTTCCTACGGGGTTAAGGAACTAGGTCTTCTCATCTTTCTATCAGGATCACGTGTTACTAATCAGTGGACTTATAAGATTGTTCGATTTAAGCTTGAGTCCAGCTCCTATTACTTCCGTATGTTAATTGTTGATCTCGAAACCTTGATATTGTGCTTCTGAGTGGTTATGCCACCATTTTTGTGAATTCTCAAATCTTTTCTGAGCATTTACAGCCGTTATGCTGTCCGAGTCATCCCAGGTTTCTAAGTAGTCTGATGCAATTGAAAATCCTTTCTTCCCGTTCCAATGTTCCCATGGGCCAGATTAACCACACTAATCAGTGAGTTGAGGTACTTCGTTACCTTGACATATATGTTGGAGATATTATTATGACCCTAGGTGTCTTAGGGGATCACCTAGTAATTTAGCCATGATTGGTGTCCCAGTGTGATGATTCTGGCCTTTATCCTCGAAAGCATTCCGTGATGCTACTTAGTGGTAGGTATTCTACTCCTGGGTTCTGAACCCGAGATTCACCCTACCTACTTCATGTTGATAGTAATTGCTAGTGCCTTTGGGATATTAGTAACCTTTGCGATAGTCCTTGAAGTCCGTGGTATATCCTTCTTCCAAATACCATGAACCACTTACGGCAAAAGTTTGTTGGATCAAAAGATCACAACAGGAGTGCTCTTTATGGGTTCTCCATTCATAATTGTGACTCTGCCAGTTCTACCCTTCTGCATGGGTTATCCGGAAGAAATATGTTGACCTTGGTTCGATATACTAATCTATGCATCCACAACTCAGAAAATTATATGTTCCTTTGAGTTGTTCTCTTTAGTTGCATTCTGACCCTCGTCTATCAATTGATAGTCAGGAGTAATTGTGCATTCGTGTTGTCAATGCTTATTACTCTTGTGGTCCGTCAAGCCATTCTGTCCTGAATGACTTGGAGAAACAAACTCCAGTACCTCATCCATATTTAGGATTGGGTCAAAGTAGTTGTATTCCGCAGATCAAATGCCAATCCAGCTTTTGGTTCTGTTCTACCTTGGAGTATTACCCCCTTTATGTCAGAATTGTCATGAGAACTGCACCAACTCTCATGAATTTTGACGTAGTGATACTTCTCACCATCATTAGTCATTCCTCGGCCCTCGTGTTGATGCAACCGGAACACCGACAAATGAATTGTGATGTGTGAAATCCATACTCCCAGCAACCTCGTTGTTTGGTAGTTAAAGGACAATAATTTCATTCTTAGCATGTTGGTTCTTGAATCATCATTCTAAGACTGATCGTGCTACCTAGTCCTTATTTCCTGATGCACTCTTTGATTAATGAGTTAGGATTTTGTCAAGTCCTCGCTCATTTGATCATATCATCTTGCCCTGAAAAGCAAGATTGTTCTCGAGCTTAGTAACATATCGGTGGTTCGTGATTTTCCGTATATCTTCTCGGAAATATTACCAGGTTGTCACCTGACCGCTATGTTGAGTTCGTGATCAAGTTGGTTTATTCCTGTAAACCACCCCTTCTCCAAGGATCTGTGTAGGATACCCCTGAGCTAGTTGGTCAAGCTAAACAACAACTTGGAGAGTTGGAAGATAAAAGCTTGCCTGACTTAGTTCGTTCCAAAGGGATATTCTTGTGTAGTGTGTGTTGAAGAAAGATGATATCTCCATCGATTGGTCCATGTGATCAGTTGCTGGACCTATCGTCTTATCAATCCTTTGATTTGAGTGTGGGCTATCGTCAAATCAAGTCAGAACCAACGATGCTCGTAATGTTGTCTTCCTCGTGGTTGATCCCTCGAGCATACACCATTATATCTTTTGGGTCTGACCAATGCTATCACCGTGTTCACATGATGGTGGAAGTCCAGTGATATGGAAATTCCGATGAGTTGTTGTTGAGTCCATTGACAACATCCTTATCTCCTCCATGATGTTGTTGTACATTAAGTTAGTGTTGGAAACTTTTGAAAGCATTTTCTTCATGCTAGCTCATGAAGTACTTGTTTGATGAAAGGAGTGACTTCCTTTGATTCACGTGCATTTTGATGTAAGCTGCCGTCGTGAATTCGAGAAAGTTTGTTTTTGCTCCTTTGGAATCATCCCAAGTCGGTCATGCACGTGCGAAGAATTCTGTGGTCTGTTAGACTGATCATCTTCATTCCATATGTGTCCCGAGCACACCAAGCCACTGATTGATTTGTTCAAGGAGAAGAAGTTCCTTCATAAGAGCTAATCATATGACTTATGTAAGGACTTCGTTATCCACGGCGATGGTTCCCAACCAGAACTCGGTAGTGTTTTATTGTAAGACTACCACGTGGTCATGCTTGTCTAGGACAACGTGTTCACATGTTTGTAGCAGAACCAACTCATGTTTTGGAGCTTGCTATCGTAGTTCATTTCCTGAGAATCTCGCAACGTCATCTCGTCGATTTGTGTTGCAAACTTTCATTTTTCTTCCTAGACTCGATGAGTCTGGAATATCCTGACACCAACCAGATCTGAGTCTCAGGCAGATATGATGGTTGGAATATTTCCCAAGAACTATAATATTGGTCCCTCGATAACCGGTAAGGTGGATGTCGTGGCCAACACACCCAGCCGGAAGACCTATTATTGTAGTATCTTGTTTGAGGAAGTTGGCCACCTCCCCATAAGGATTTCGTAGGATTTACCTCCGTAACCGTTCCTTATGGATTCTATTGCTTCTGAAGTCCGACCTTTACTTGATGTTCTAGTTATCAAACCATATCTATGAATGGGTTACACTAGCACGTCAAGGAGAACATTGGAAGCGGAGTGCTAAATGTCTCTCGGTCGATCATCCAGATTTTGTTTCCTTGGCCTCGCTAGGGCGAAATCTGAGTTGATGTTATCTTCCTATGCATCTGCATCATCCATCATTGTTCATCATGGTGGTATGTTGTGTTGCCAGGATCCTTGACACGGATGTTGGTAAAACCTTGATGATTATGGAAATGCTCAAGTTCTTGAGAGCACGCACAAGCGCTACGTGTTATCATCGGCTCTAACTGGGATTCCTCTCAGTTTCCTCGGCAATGCTATAACCCTTTCAAACAGTGAATCCACTCTCTATTGTTGGGTTCTTCCCCAGTTACCAGAATCATTCCCAGCATTTGCATTTTGTTCCCAGCTTGCACCGCCAATGTGCCATTCTACCATGGGTCTCTTCCATTTCCGGTGATAAGCAAATTCATCCATTACGTTGTCTTCAACAAGGTAATCCACATCATCCAAGTCCAAGTATGCCATTCTACCGACCCCGCCAATCGATTGCTGTGATTTGCCTTAGGCTGATATAGAGAGTCTCAATGATCTCTATATCAAAGGTAATTCTTTTTGCCACTTAAGATAATAATCTACGAATCACCCTTCTCCAGGATGTTTCGTTATGGTATCATGGCAATTCAACTCCTCGCTACGTTGACAACCGATCACCACATTCTTAAGTCTGGAGTTGTTGTCTACCTGGTGAACCTTTGTCATCTGCTTCACCCCATTCCTATGGATGTGTCCTTCGTCTCTCAGCTCGAGAGAGGTTGCTATGTCTCATTCCGTGAGTTAATCTTGAGTTGTTCGATCTTCGAGAAGATCAACCCTTCTAGAGTCTCCTTCTTCTCTCCATGTCATGTTGGCAGGATTTCTCAGAGCAAGACTTCGAGACAACGATGGTGAACGAATCAACATTCAATTGAAGTGCAACCTGGATCGTGAAGATTGTGCTAGTTTGCGTTTTCCCCTTCATCCTACCCTACGCTTGAATCTCGAGACGAGATTCTTGTTTAGTGGGGGTGAGTTGTCACATCCCTAGCTTCAGGCATTGCTCTAGGTTAGCTTCAGGTGTGCATCATGTTTAAATTCTGAAAATTTGAACTGAGGAATTCAGAAGCCTCAAAACTTAAATAAAAGAGGGGCAAGAAACCCTAAAATTGCAATCAGTAAATCCAAAATGCCCTAGAAATAGCTCTGACAATTTTGGCAAGAGTTATAAATCAAACCAAAATTTTGGGACATTTCTAAGGAATTATTGGGCTCTGATTTTAAATCAATATTTTATTTGAATTTGGAGTTATATTCATAATATATAATGAATATATTTTCAAATGACCTGAGATATTTTTATTATGTGTGGAGAAGTCCATTAGGTGACTTAAAAATATCCAGGGAAGTTTAGGCACTGTTTTCAAATTCTGTTTGAATTAAAATTCAGTGCCAATTAAATAAAACAGAACAAAAATAGAAAACAGTAAATAAAAAAAGAGAGAGAGAGAGAAGCCCAGCTTACCTGGCGCCACGAACCGGCCCAGCTTTGCCCCCCCCCATCGCTGGCCCAGCTGGTGGCCCAGCCCACCACCGCAAACCCCCTCGCCGCTCGTCGTCTTCCTCTGCCAGTAGGCAGAGGCGAGGCGTGGCGCGCGCCCGAGAGCCCCGACGCCACCTCCTGCTTCGCGGCCCTCCTAGCGACCCCACGACGCCGCCCCACGCTCCCTCTCGCTTTCCCCTCCTCTCCCTGGATCTCACTCTCTCCCCGAGCTCGTCTCTCTCCCTCTCTCTCCCGAACCCGAGCACTATCGCCGCCGCCGACGAACACCACCCCGGCCATCGCCTCCCCCTCGTCCCCTCGAGCAGTCCACGAGCTCCGCCGTGCCGCCCTCGCCCTCCCCGCCGTCACACGCGACCGGAGAAGCCCCGAAGCGCCGCCCCGACGTTCTTCCCCTCCTCGGACCCGCCGATCGCTGTCGCCGAATTCGCCGCCGACAGGACGCCCCCGAGCCCGCTGACCACCTCTCCCTCTCCACGGTGAACTCCTCTTCCTCTCCCCCTAGCCCCGTGTTTGTTCGGTCTCCGTAGCCGCCGTTTCCACCTCACCGGAAACTCACCGCCGCCGGCCATGGCGCCGCCGTGGCCAGGGCCACCCCAGCTGGCGCCCGAGCATGCTACCAAGTTCGCCGCCCTCCCAGGAGCCTGCAGCGCCCTTCCGTTTCCCCTCTAGTGCACCGCAGTGTCGAGCCCGAGCTCACCCGAGCTCCGGCGGCCGCCTAGGTCGCCGCCGGCACCGATTCCGGCCGCCCCGAGCGCAACTGACTCCACCAAGAGCTTCGGCTCGTCCCCAGCTCCTCCTAGATGCCCTCTGCGGCCCATTTGGTCGCCGGAGTGGCCAAAACCACTCTCGCCGCCGCGTCGGGCTCGCCGGCGGCTAAACACCGGCAGCCGACTTTGACTTTGACCACGGGTGGGCCCCGGTTGACTCTCCTGAGTCAATGACAGGTGGGGCCCAGCCCTGTTAACTATTAGGATTAGTTTTAATTAATTTTAGTTAAGCTAATCACACTGACACGCGGGACCCACTGTCAGGTTTGACCCGGACCATGTCCCGTTGACCACTGACGTCACACTGACGTCAGGCTGACGCAGTAATTGATTTTCTGGATTTATTATAATTCAAGAAATTCCAGAAAATGCCTAAAACTTCAATAAATCATAGAAAATTAACCGTAACTCCAAATTAAATAATTTATATATGAAAAATTATCAGAAAAATTCAAGGAATCCATTTGTACCATTTTCATGCATGTTAGAACAACTTATAGGTGCTGTTTAGCACAAATCAATTAAAGGGCATTTATTTAATCACATATGGAGTTTGAATTTGAATTTTATATTCAAACCAACTTCATTTAATCTGTTGCTAGTTGCATTAGCCCAAAACACATTCATTTTGCCATGTCGTGATCATGCATCATATTGTGCATTGCATTGATTCTGTTCCTTTCTGTGTTGCCGGTATTTGTCCCCTCTCGATAGACGTGATACCGATGACGTGATCGTTGACACTAATGAAGACTCAATGTTATCTTCAGAAGTGCCAGGCAAGCAAAACCCCCTTGTTCATTCCGATACAATCCTACTCTCTCGCTCCTGCTCTCTTTTAATGCATTAGGACAACACCGATTCATCTGTTACTTGCTGCGGTAGCTGAACCCCTTTATCCTCTGCATGACCTGTCATTGCCACAGTAAATAGATGAAACCCACTAGCATGAGTAGGAGTTGTTTGAGCCCTGTTGTGCCTACTCATTCATGCTTGTTTGTCATGCCTGCTACTGCTTAGAGTTGAGTCAGGTCTGATTCATCGGGGATGAATCAGAGGTGTGTGAACATGTCCTACTGTGTGTGAGCTAAGTGTGTGAATACGATTTGGTAAAGGTAGCGGTGAGAGGCCATGTAGGAGTACATGGTGGGTTGTCTCATTGAAGCCGTCCTTAGGAACTGAGTTCTGTGTTTGTGATCCATGACTCAGCTACTACCATACATTGGGCCCTGAAATATGACCCCGCTCGACTTCTTAATCACCCTTGTCCTCTGTCCAGGAGTTGCAAGTAGTTTCTGGTGTTTGTAGTATGCTGGAGGCCGTGGACAGCGCTGACCGTAGGGGTGGGCTGTGATGCGGTAGGCACGTGACCGGGTAAACCGGGCACCCATTTGGTGTCACGGAACCCTGTTCACATCGTTTGGGGCTGTGAGCGAAACTCCGGCCGGATCTCCTCATGGATGGAACCCGAATAGGCGATAAACCTGGACTAGAGAATTGAGTGTTTAGGTAGGTCGTGGTCTACACCCACGTCGGCTTTCGCTTGAAGTCTGCCGAGCACATGTCGTATGCAGACGCTAAGTGGTGGAAACATGTATGAAGAAGTACACCCCTGTAGGGTTAACATCATCTATTCGAATAGCCGTGTCTGCGGAAAAGGACTTCTGGGTTGCTTATATCAGTTCATAGACAAGTGAAAGTGGATACTCTAAAATACGCAAGATAAGCGTGAGTGCTATGGATGGCGTTCTCGTAGGGAGACGGGAGCGGATCCATAGTGGTGTATTGATATGGTGAATATGTGGACTCCTGTGCGCCACCTCAAAAGAGTCGCTTGCAGTCGTAGTTTAGGATAGCCATCGAGTCAAAGCTGGCTTGCTGCAGTCAAACCCCTCCACCCCCTTGTTGACAATGATGCATATGTAGATAGATCTGATGTAAGTCTTGCTGGGTACATTTGTACTCACGTTTGCCTATTTTATGTTTTGTAGAGAGACTTCGGTCTCACTAGTAGTTTCGCGTGGACTTC
This sequence comes from Triticum dicoccoides, assembly GCF_002162155.2. Lineage (NCBI taxonomy): Eukaryota > Viridiplantae > Streptophyta > Magnoliopsida > Poales > Poaceae > Triticum > Triticum dicoccoides. The sequence goes on along the minus strand of NC_041386.1, from coordinate 659,658,004 downwards.
GACGTTTAGCTTGTTACCTCAGCTACGATCTTGTGCCCTCGGCAGGATCTGATATATAGTCAGGCTTCTCAGCCTTTTTCATTTATAGATGTCTGTACTCAGACATGATAGCTTCCGCTTGTGCTTTGACTTGTATGCTCTGATTGTTGGGTCGTGAGACCCATGTTTGTAATATCTCGCTCCTCGGAGCCTAATGAATAAATTATTTGAGTCGTAGAGTCATGTTGTGATGCCATGTTGTATTTGCACATATCGAGCATATTGTGTGTATGTTATTGAAATGCTTGGTATGTGTGGGATCTAACCATCTAGTTGTTTATCTTTAGTAGCCTCTCTTACCGGGAAATGTCTCCTAGTGTTTTCCACTGAGCCATGGTAGCTTGCTACTGCTCCGGAACACTTAGGCTGGCCGGCATGTGTCCTTCTTCGTTCCTGTGTCTGTCCCTTCGGGGAAATGTCACGCTTTGAGTACCGGAGTCCTGTTAGCCCGCTACAGCCCGGTTTACCGGAGTCCTGCTAGCCCAGTGCTACAGCCCGGACCCACTTGATGATGACCGACACGTTCGAAGCTGGGTCATAGATGCCTGTCCCTGTAAGTCTGTGCCACTTTGGGTTTACGACCAGTCATGTCAGCCCGGGCTCTTTATCATATGGATGCTAGCGACACTATCATATACGTGAGCCAAAAGGCGCAAACGGTCCCGGCCAAAGGTAAGGCGACACCCGTGGGGATACCGTGCGTGAGGCCGCAAAGTGATATGAGGTGTTACCGGCTAGATCGATGTGACATCGAGTCGGGGTCCTGACAATACGCAACAACCCCCTTACTCGGGTTTATGCTTTTGTCACTCAAGCAAGCCACTATAAGCGAATCATGAACGTATTGCAACACCCTACAGCGGGAATCCCTCACGCTTGCGCGACACAGAGAGCGCCATGGGACAGCACCAATAATAAAAGATGCAACTCAAACCAATCACGATCATCAATTAACCCATAGGACAAAACGGATCTACTCAAACATCATAGGATAGCCATACATCATTGGGAAATAATATATAGCGTTGAGCACCATGTTTAAGTAGAGATTACATCGGGTAAAAGAGGGGTTACACCGCTTCATAGAGGGGGGAAGAGTTGGTGATGAGGGAGGTGAAGTAGTTGGTGTAGATCGCGGTGATGATGATGGCCCCAGTGGCGTTCCAGCGCCACCGGAAGGAAGGGGGAGAGAGCACCCCCTTCTTCTTCTTCTTCCTTGACCTTCTCCCTAGATGGGAGAAGGGTTCCCCCTGTGGTCCATAAGGCCTCCATGGCTTGGGAGGGGCGGGAGCCCCTCCAAGATTGGATCTGTCTCTCTCTGTTTCTGCGTTCCAGTTTCTGCCCTTTCACCGTTTCTTATATTCCTGGAGATCCGTAACTCCAATTGGGCTGAAATTTTAACACGATCTCTATCCTGATATTAGCTTTCTTGCAGCAAAAGAAGGGCACCAACCGCCTTACGAGGAGGCCACGAGGGTCAGGGGCGCCCCCTACCTCGTGCCCCCCTCGGGCATAGTCTCACGTTGATTCTTCTTCCCAAAATTCATAAATATTCCAAAAAAAATCTCCGTAATTTTTTATCCCATTTGGACTCCGTTTGATATGGGTTTTAGGCGAAACAAAAACATGCAACAAAGAGGAACTGGCACTAGGCACTGGATCAATATGTTAGTCCCAAAAATAGTATAAAAAGTTGCCAAAAGCATATGAAAGTTGTAGAACATTGGCATGGAACAATCAAAAATTATAGATACGATGGAGACGTATCAGCATCCCCAAGCTTAATTCCTGCTTGTCCTCGAGTTGGTAAATGATAAAAAAGATAATTTTTTATGTGGAATGCTACCTAGCATAATCTTGATCATGTTATCTAATCATGGCATGAATATTAAGACACGAGTGATTAAAAGGAATAGTCTATCATTTGACATTAAGACAATCATACTTCAAGCATACTAATAAAGCAATCATGTCTTTTCAAAATAACATGGCCAACGAAAGTTATCCCTACAAAATCATATGGTCTGGTTATGCTCCATCTTCACCACACAAAATATTCAAATCACGCACAACCCCGATGACAAGCCAAGCAATTGTTTCATACTTTTGACGTTCTCAAACTTTTCAACTTTCACGCAATACATGAACGTGAGCCATGGACATAGCACTATAGGTGGAATAGAATATGATGGTGGAGGTTGTGTGGAGAAGACAAAAAGGAGAAAGTCTCACATCGATGCGGCTAATCAACGGGCTATGGAGATGCCCATCAATTGATGTCAATGTGAGGAGTAGGGATTGCCATGTAACGGTTGCACTAAGAGATATAAGTGTATGAAAGCTCAAACTGGAAACTAAGTGGGTGTGCATCCAACTTTCTTGCTCATGAAGACCTCGGGCACTTGAGGAAGCCCATCATCAGAATATACAAGCCAACTTCTATAATGAAAATTTCCACTAGTATATAAAAGTGATAACTCAAGAGACTCTCTATATGAAGAACATGGTTCTACTTTGAAGCACAAGTGTGCTAAAAGGATAGTAACATTGCCCCCTTTTTTTGGCGGTCTTCTTTGTCCCCCTTTTTTATTTAGGCCTCTTTGGCCTCTTTTTTTCATGGGGCAATGCTGTAATAATTATGATCATCACACTTTTATTTACTTTAAAACTCAATATTACAACTCGATACTAGAACAGAGATATGACTCTATATGAATGCCTCCGGCGGTGTACCGGGATGTGCAATGATCTAGCATAGCAAAGATATCAAAAAAGGGACAAGCCATGAAAACATCATGCTAGCTATCTTACGATCATGCAAAGCAATATGACAATGAATGCTCAAGTTATGTATATGATGATGATGGAAGTTGCATGGCAATATATCTCGGAATGGCTATGGAAATGCCATAATAGGTAGGTATGGTGGCTGTTTTGAGGAAGATATAAGGAGGCTTATGTGTGATAGAGTGTATCGTATCATGGGGTTTGGATGCACTGGCAAAGTTTGCACCAACTCTCGAGGTGAGAAAGGGCAATGCACGGTACCGAAGAGGCTAGCAATGATGGAAGGGTGAGAGTGCGTATAATCCATGGACTCAACATTTGTCATAAAGAACTCACATAATTATTGCAAAAATCTATTAGTCATCAAAACAAAGTACTACGCGCATGCTCCTAGGGGGATAGATTGGTAGGAAAAGACCATCGCTCATCCCCGACCGCCACTCATAAGGAAGACAATCAATAAATACCTCATGCCCCAACTTCGTTACATAACGGTTCACCATACATGCATGGGGAATCACAAACTTCAACACAAGTATTTCTACAATCCACAACTACCCACTAGCATGACTCTAATATCACCATCTTTATATCGAAAAGTATTGCAAGGAATCAAACATATCATATTCAGCGATCTACAAGTTTATGTAGGATTTTATGACTAACCATGTGAATGACCAATTCCTGTCATCTCTCTAAATAGATATAAGTGAAGCAAGAGAGTTTAATTCTTTCTACAAAAGAAATTCCCATGCTCTAACAAATATAAGTGAAGCAAAAGAGCATTCTACAAATGGTGGTTTTCTATGTGAAGAGAAACAGGCAATCCAAACTTCAAATGATATAAGTGAAGCACATGAAGCATTCTATAAAGCCATACTCAAAAGAATTAACTAAAGTGCAATGAGCATTCTAATAGACCAAGGACTATCTCATACCAGCATGGTGCATAAAATAAAAGTGAAAACTAAATGCAAAAGACGCTCCAAGATTTGCACATATCACATGAACGAAACGAATCCGAAAACATATCGATACTTGTTGAAGAAAGAGGGGATGCCTTCCGGAGCATCCCCAAGCTGAGACACTTGAGTATCCTTGAATATTTACTTGGGGTGCAATGGTCATCCCCAAGCTTGAGCTCTTTCCTCTCCTCCTTTTCCTCATATCGAGACCTCCTCGATCTTCGAACACTTCATCCACACAAAACTTCAACAGAAACTCGGTAAGATCCGTTAGTATAATAAAGCAAATCACTACTTTAAGTACTGTTGCAAACCAATTCATATTTTGTTTTTGCATTGTATCTACTTTAATATAACTTTTCCATGGCTTAATCCACTGATAGAAATTGATAGTTTCATCAAAACAAGCAAACTATGCATCAAAAACAGAATCTGTCTTAAACAGGACAGTCTTTAGTAATATGAACATTAACCATACTTATGTTACCCCAAATATTCTACCAAAATTAGGGAAAATAAAAAAATTTCACATAAAGACAGTGCAAAAAGTTTCAGAACTGTTTGACGTTCCAGTAAAAAATGTAAAATCGCGCACTACAGCCAAAGTTTCTGTCCTACACCGTACAAACCAACAAGCATTGTAAACATCCTAAAGGCAAAGCTTGGCACATTATTTTTATAATAAAATGGAATAGTACAAGGGGATAATTATTTTTGTTGAAAAGTTTCTGTAATCAAGATTCACAAAGTTTCCGTGAGCATGAACAAGGTTCAAGGGGCTCCCCCACTTCAACAATGCTTGTCTCTCTCACTTTCACTTTCCTTTTTGAAAAGTTTTGGGTTCCCCTCTTTATTTTTATTTTTCTTAAACTATATAAAAGCACTCAACAGAAATAAATGACTCTCTAAAACTTCTAGGTTGTCTCCCTGGCAGCGCTTTCTTTAAAGCCATTAAGCTGGGCATATAGTGCTCAAGTAATGGATCCACCCGGATCCCAAGGTATATCAAAACCAGTGTTAGTTAACAATGATTTTTAATTTAGTAGTGAGCACAAAGTAACATATATCATGCAACAACGAAGTCTAACTCTCTTCCTATGCATTGGCATGTCATAAAAGAACAATTCATGCACACATAGTAAAGGCCAATGCATAGTATAAGCAGTTTCTTGCAATTTTATCATATTGGAAACATAGAGAGGTGGAGATATAGTTCCTCTCTCATAATAATTGCAAGTAGGAGAAGCAAGCACATGCATATTATATCTATCAAAATCATCATGTGCAATGGTAAAATGCAACCCATCAACATAATCCTTAATAAGAGCAAACTTCTCCGATATAGTGTAGTCGGGAGAATTCAAAAAGATAATAGGACTATCATGCGTGGGTGCAATAGCAACAATTTCATGTTTAACATAAGGAACTATAGCAAGTTCATCTCCATAAGCATAATGCATATTGGCATCTTGGCCACAAGCATAGCAAGCATCATCAAAAGGGGATATTTCAAACAAATTCAAGGGATCATAGCAATCATCATAGGAATCATCCTTCGGTAAGCACGAAGGGGAATTAAACAATGTATGAGTTGGAGAGTTACTCTCATTAGAAGGTGGGCACGGGTAGCTAATCCACTCTTCCTCCTTTTGTTCTTCGCTCTCCTCATCATCTTTTTCATCCAATGAGCTCACTGTTTCATCAATTTCTTCTTCCATAGCTTCCTGCAAAATATTAGTCTCTTCTTGGACAGCGGAGGAGTCCTCATTATATGGTTCAATATAAGGATTAGAAGCATAATTATCATAGCAATATTTAAGTATGGCCAAATTTTCAGATTTGTAAAGAGTAGCATCATACTTTTCAATCAAAGAAGCAAATTCATAAGCACCCTTCAAAGCAACAAATTCTTCAATTTGTTGAACATCATAGTAATTATAACCACCCTTAGAATACGAAGATACTATTCCATTATCACTAAACTCACATTGGTAGGGAAGGTGTTTCTTAGGGTTTTCAGAACAACAAGTAACATCATATATCTCACATAAATTCCAAGCATAGCATTGCAAACGATGAATTTGATCCAGTAAAAGTTTCCCTTTTTCAGATATGCGGTGTCGCACATAACAAGCATGCTCATCTAAAGATTTGCCCTCAACTAAGCTAGTTGGGGTTTCAGCACGAGCACAAAGGGATCGAAGATGATCCAAGTAAAAAGCTTCAGTAGTGTGATAGATTTTGAGTGGTTCTTCAACCATTTGGTGTAGTAGGTACAACTAATTTTTTTTGGTATTTTGCTTTTCCTGCCCATAACTAAAGATAGAAAACAACTAAGAACAACAAAAAAAATTACTTACTGATAAAGCAAACAAGCACACACGAGAATATTCACCCCATGCTATGACTCCCCGGCAACGGCGCCAGAAAAAGGTCTTGATAACCCACAAGTATAGGGGATCAATTGTAGCCTCTTTCGATAAGTAAGAGTGTCGAACGCAATGAGGAGCTAAAGTTAGAACAAATATTCCCTCAAGTTCTATCGACCACCGATACAACTCTACGCACGCTTGACATTCGCTTTACCTAGAACAAGTATGAGACTAGAAGTACTTTGCAAGTGTGATAGGATAGGTTTGCAAGATAATAAAAAGCACGTAAATAAAAAGTAGGGGCTGTTTAGATGAAGACACAACTAAGTTAGTTTTAGTAGAGAGCTTTTTGTCACGAGAAAGTTATTTGTCCATAAGCAATTGATAACTAGACCGGTAATCACTATTGCAATTTTATTTGAGGGAGAGGCATAAGCTAACATACTTTCTCTTCTTGGATCATATGCACTTATGATTGGAACTCTAGCAAGAATCCGCAACTACTAAAGATCATTAAGGTAAACCCAACCATAGCATTAAAGCATCAAGTCCTCTTTATCCCATACGCAACAACCCCCTTACTCGGGTTTATGCTTCTGTCACTCAAGCAAGCCACTATAAGCGAATCATGAACGTATTGCAACACCCTACAGCGGAAATCCCTCACGCTTGCGCGACATGGAGAGCACCATAGGACAGCGCCAATAATAAAACATGCAACTCAAACCAATCACGATCGTCAATTAACCCATAGGACAAAACGGATCTACTCAAACGTCATAGGATAGCCATACATCATTGGGAAATAATATATAGCTTTGAGCATCATGTTTAAGTAGAGATTACCGTGGGTAAAAGAGGGGTTACATCGCTGAATTGAGGGGGGAAGAGTAGGTGATGAGGGCGGTGAACTTGTTGGTGTAGATCACGGTGATGATGATGGCCCTGGTGGCGTTCCAGCGGCACCGAAAGCAAGGGGGAGAGAGCCCCCCTTCTTCTTCTTCTTCCTTGACCTTCTCCCTAGATGGGAGAAGGGTTCCCCCTCTGGTCCATGGCCTCCATGGCTTGGGAGGGGCGAGAGCCCCTCCAAGATTGGATCTATCTCTCTCTGTTTCTGCGTTCTAGATTCTGGCCTTTCACCGTTTCTTATATTCCCAGAGTTCCGTAACTTCGATTGGGCTGAAATTTTAACATGATCTCTATCCTGATATTAGCTTTCTTGCGGCGAAAGAAGGGCACCAACCGCCTTACGGGGTGTCCACGAGGGTCAGGGGTGTGCCTGCCCCCTGGGGCGCGCCCCCTGCCTCGTGCCCCCCTCGGGCATCGTCTCACGTTGATTCTTCTTCCCAAAATTCATAAATATTCCAAAAAAACTCTGTAAAGTTTTATCCCGTTTGGGCTCCGTTTGATATGGGTTTTCTGCGAAACAAAAAACATGCAACAAACAGGAACTGGCACTGGGCACTGGATCAATATGTTAGTTCCAAAAATAGTATAAAAAGTTGCCAAAAGTACATGGAAGTTGTAGAATATTGGCATGGAACAATCAAAAATTATAGATACGATGGTGACGTATCAACCACCCACTCCCCGACCACCTTGTCGCCACCACCTCCGCCTTCGCCTCTATGCTCTCCGCACCGCTCTCCGACTCGGCGGAGGAGGCCCTGCCGCTCGCGGGGCTCGTCAGCTGATACATCTTCGTCCTATCTATAATTTTTGATTGTTCCATGCCAATATTGTACAACTTTTACATACTTCTGGCAACTTTTTATACTATTTTTGGGACTAATATTGATCCATTGCCCAGTGCCAGTTCCTGTTTGTTGCATGTTTTTTGTTTCGCAGAAAATCCATATCAAACAGAGTCCAAACGGGATAAAAACTAACGGAGATTATTGTTGGAATATTTATGAATTTTGTGAAGTGGAATCAACGCAAGACGATGCCCGAGGGGCCCACGAGGGTGAGGGGCGCGCCCTAGGGGGTCAGGCATGCCCTGGGCCCTCGTGGCCACTCTGTAAGGCAGTTCGTGCCCTTCTTTTGCCGCAAGAAAGCCAATATCCGGATAAAAATTGTGTCCAAATTTCAACCCAATCGGAGTTACGGATCTCCGGGAATATAAGAAACGATGGAAGGCCAGAATCTAAACGCAGAAACAGAGAGAGACAGAGAGACAGATCCAATATCGGAGGGGATCTCGCCCCTCCCATACTATGGAAGCTAAGGACTAGAGGGGAAACCCTTTTCCCATCTAGGGAGAAGGTCAAGGAAGAAGAAGAAGAAGAAGAAGGGGGGCTCTCTCCTCCTCTCTCCCAGTGGTACCGGAACGCCGCCGGGGCCATCATCGTCACCACAATCTACACCAACACCTCCGTCATCTTCACCAACATCTTCATCACCCCCCCATCTATCTATAGCGGTCCACTCTCCCACAACCCTCTGTACCCTCTACTTGAACATGGTGCTTTATGCTTCATATTATTATCCAATGATGTGTTGCCATCCTATGATGTCTGAGTAGATTTTCGTTGTTCTATTGGTAATTGGTGAATTGCTATGGTTGGTTTAATTTGCTTGTGGTTATGTTGCTGTCCTTTGGTGCCCATCATATGAGCGCGCGCATGGATCACACCATAGGGTTAGTTGTATGTTGATAGGACTATGTATTGGAGGGCAAGAGTGACAGAAGCTTCAACCTAGCATAGAAATTGATGCATACGGGATTGAAGGGGGACCAATATATCTTAATGCTATGGTTGGGTTTTACCTTAATGAACGTTAGTAGTTGCGAATGCTTGCTAATAGTTCCAATCATAAGTGCATAGAATTCCAATTCAGGGATGACATGCTAGCAGTGGCCTCTCCCACATAAAACTTGCTATCAGTCTAGTAAAGTAGTCAATTGCTTAGGGACAATTTCACAACTCCTACCACCACTCTTCCACACTCGCTATACTAACTTTATTGCTTCTTTACATAAACAGCCCCTAGTTTTTATTTACGTGCTCTTTATTATCTTGCAAACTTATACAACAACACCTACAAAGTACTTCTGGTTTCATACTTGTTTTAGGTAAAGCGAACGTTAAGCGTGCGTAGAGTTGTATCCGTGGTCGATAGAACTTGAGGGAATATTTGTTCTACCTTTAGCTCCTCGCTGGGTTCGACACTCTTACTTATCGAAAGAGGCTATAATTGATCCCCTATACTTGTGGGTTATCAAGACCTTTTTCTGGCGCCATTGTTGGGGAGTTATAGCGTGGGGTGAATATTCTCATGTGTGCTTGTTTGCTTTATCACTAAGTAATTTTTATTTGTTGTTCTAAGTTGTTCTCTATCTTTAGTTGTGGATATGGAACACGAAATACCAAAAGAATTAGGTGTACTTGCTACTCATGGAGATGGGGAACCTCCTAAAACCCTCGATGCTCATTATGTGAAAGATATTATGTACTACTTTGATAATCCTGAGAAAACCCCATTCAAGTTTATAATGGGAGTAACGTTGGATCAACGTGAATACTTTAGGGATTATCGCTTGACTCAAAAAGGGAAACTATTATGGGATCAAATTCATATGTTGCATTGGTATGCTCGGGAACTGTGCCTGAGATATGATTATACTTGTTGCTCTAGGATGAAGGCTACACACCTTCCCTTTTCATGTGAATTTAATGATAATAAAACCTTAGCTTCTTATGCTAATGGTATATACGGTTACTGTGATGTGTAACACATAGAAGAATTCACTGCCTTTATGGGTGCTTGTGAAATTGAATCTTTGTTTAAAGTGTGTGAAAATCTTTATGATGCTGCTTACAGACCTGAAATTTAGCTATCCTTAAATATTGCTATGAGAATTATAAATACAATTATGATATTGATGAATTTATTGAGAAAGTCTCCGCTGTCCAAGAAGAGACTGATATTTTGCAGGAATATATGGAAGAAGAAATTGATGAAACTGTGAGCTCATTGGATGAAAAAGATGAGGAGGAGAGCGAAGAACAAAAGAAGGAAGAGCAGATTGATCACCCGTGCCCACCTTCTAATGAGAGTAACTTTTCAACTCATACATTATTTAATTTCCCTTACTAATTGCAGGAATCCTTAATAATTGCTTACCGAAGGATGATTGCTATGATGATTGTTATGATCCTATTGATTCTCTTGAAATACCCCTTTTTGATGATGCTTGCTTTGCTTGTGGCCATGATGCCAATATGAATGATGCTTATGGAGATGAACTTGCTATAGTTCCTTATGTTAAACATGAAATTGTTTCTATTGCACCCACGCATGATAGTCCTATTATATTTTTGAATTCTCCAAACTACACTATAATGGAGAAGTTTGTGCTTATTAAGGATTATATTGATGGGTTGCATTTTACTACTACACATGATGATTTTGATAGATATAATATGCATGTGCTCGCTGCTCCTACTTGGAATTATTATGAGAGAGGAACTACATCTCCGCCTCTTTATGTTTCCAACACGATAGAATTGCAAGAAACTGCTTATACTATGCATTGGCCTTTACTTGGTGTGCATGAATTGTTCTTTTATGACATGCCGATGCATAGGAAGAGAGTTAGACTTCGTTGTTGCATGATATATGTTACTTTGTGCTCACTACTAAATCACAAATCATTGTTAATTAAAATAGGCTTTGATATACCTTGGGATCCGGGTGGATCCATTATTTGAGCACTATATGCCTAGCTTAATGGCTTTAAGGAAACCGCTGTCAGGGAGACAACCCGGAAGTTTTAGAGACACATTTATTTCTGTTGTGTGCTTTCATAAAGTTTAAAAACAAAAAAATAAAGATGGGAACCCAAAACTTCTCAAAAAGGAAAGTGAAAATGAGAGAGACAAGCATTGTTGAAGTGGGGGCGCTCCTTGAACTTGTTCATGCTCACGTAAACTTTGTGAATCTTGATTACAGAAACTTTTCAACAAAAATAATTATCCCCTTGTACAATTCCATTATATTATAAAAATAATGTGCCAAGGTTTGCATTTAGGATGTTTAGATTGCTTGTTGGTTTGTGCGGTGCAAGACAGAAACTTTGGCTGTAGTGCACGATTTTACATTTTTTTTACTCGAACGTCAAACGGTTCTGAAACTTTTTGCACTGTCTTTCTATACAAATTTTTTATTTTTCCTAATTTTTTAGAATTTTTGGAGTACCAGAAATATGGTGAATTTTCAGATTACTACAGACTGTCCTGTTTAAGACAGATTCTGTTTTTGATGCATAGTTTGCTTGTTTGATGAAACTATCAATTTCTATCAGTGGATTAAGCCATGGAAAAGTTATATTACAGTAGATACAATGCAAAAACAAAATATAAATTGGTTTGCAACAGTACTTAGAGTAGTGATTTGCTTTATTATACTAACAGATCTTACCGAGCTTTCTGTTGAGTTTTGTGTGGATGAAGTGTTCGAAGATCGAGGAGGTCTTGATGTGAGAAGAAGAAGAAGAAGAGGCAAGAGCTCAAGCTTGGGGATGCCCAAGGCACCCCAAGTAAATATTCAAGGAGACTCAAGCGTCTAAGCTTGGGGATGCCCCGGAAGGCATCCCATCTTCCTTCAACAAGTATCGGTATGTTTTCGTATTCGTTTCATTCATGTGATATGTGCAAATCTTGGATCGTCTTTTGCATTTAGTTTTTAACTTTTATTTTATGCACCATGCTGGTATGAGATAGTCCATGGTTGATTTATAGAATGCTCATTGCACTTCACTTAAATCTTTTGAGTATGGCTTTATAAAATGCTTCATGGGCTTCACTTATATCATTTGAAGTTTGGATTGCCTGTTTCTCTTCACATAGAAAACCGCCATTTGTAGAATGCTCTTTTGCTTCACTTATATTTGTTAGAGCGTGGGAATATCTTTTGAAGAAAGAATTAAACTATCTTGCTTCACTTATATCTATTTAGAGAGATGACAGGAATTGGTCATTCACATGGTTAGTTATAAAATCCTACATAAAACTTGTAGATCACTGAATATGATATGTTTGATTCCTTGCAATAGTTTTGCGATACAGAGATGATAATATGTGGGAGGTACTAGTAAATGGTTGTGTTTAGTAAGAATATTGGTGTTAAGGTTTGTGATTCCCAAAGCATGCACGTATAGTCTCTTGTTATGCTAAGAAGTTGGAGCATGATTTATTATTGATTGTCCTCATTTGTGTGAAGGTCGGGGGCATGCGATGGTTAACTCCTACCAACCTCCCCCTAGGAGCATGCGTAGTAGTACTTTGCTTCAAGGGCTAATAAACTTTTGCAATAAGTATATGAGTTCTTTATGACTAATGTGAGTCCATGGATTATACACACTCTAACCTTTTTGCAATTTGCTAGCCTCTACGGTACCGTGCATTACCCTTTCTCAACTCGAGAGTTGGTGCAAACTTCGACGGTGAATCCAAACCCCATGATACGATACACTCTATCACACATAAGCCTCCTTATATCTTCCTCAAAACAGCCACCATACCTACCTATCATGGCATTTCCATAGCCATTCCGAGATATATTGCCATGCAACTTCCATCATCATGATATACATGACTTGAGCATTCATTGTCATATTGCTTTGCATGATCGTAAGATAGCTAGCATGATGTTTTCATGGCTTGTCCGTTTTTTGATTTCATTGCTATGCTAGATCATTGCACATCCCGATACACCGCCGGAGGCATTCATATAGAGTCATATTTTTGTTCTAGTATTGAGTTGTAGTATTGAGTTGTAAGTAAATAAAAGTGTGATGATCACCATTATTAGTGCATTGCCCCAGTGAGGAAAGGATGATGGAGACTATGATTCCCTCACAAGTCGGGATGAGACTCTGGACTAAAAAAGAGAGGCCAAAGAAGACCCAAAAAAAAGAGGCCAAAGAAGTCCACCAAAGCAAAAAAAACAAAAAAATGAGAGAGAAAGAGAGAAGGGGCAATGTTACTATTGTTTTACTACACTTGTGCTTCAAAATAACACCAGGTTCTTCATATAGAGAGTCTCTTGAGTTATCACTTTCATATACTAGTGGGAATTTTCATTATAGAACTTGGCTTGTATATTCCGATGATGGGCTTCCTCAAATGCCCGAGGTCTTCATGAGCAAGCAAGTTGGATGCACACCCACTTAGTTTCAGTTTGAGCTTTCATACACTTATAGCTCCAATGCATCCATTGCATGGCAATCCCTACTCCTCGACTTGACATCAATTGATGGGCATCTCCATAGCCCGTTGATTAGCCGCGTCGATGTGAGACTTTCTCCCTTTTTGTCTTCTCCACACAACCTCCACCATCATACTCTATTCCACCTGTAGTGCTATATCCATGGCTTGCTCTCATATATTGCGTGAGGGTTGAAAAATCTCAAGCGCGTTAAAAAGTATGAACTAATTGGTCGGCTTGTCATCGGGGTTGTGCATGATAAATACTTTGTGTTAAGAAGACATAGCATGACAAGATTATATGATTTTGTAGGGATAGCGTTCTTTAGCATTGATATTTTGAAATACATGATTGTTTGTTGGGATGCTTGAGTATTGATGTCTTTATGTCAAATTATAGACTATTGCTTTGAATCACTTATGTCTTAATATTCATGTCATGATTAGATATATGATCAAGATTATGCTAGGTAGCATTCCACATCAAAAATTATATTTTTTATCATTTACCTACTCGAGGACGAGCAGGAATTAAGCTTGGGGATGCTGATACGTCTCTGTCATATCTATAATTTTTTATTGTTCCATGCAAATATTCTACAACTTTTACATACTTTTGGCAACTTTTTATACTATTTTTGGGACTAACATATTGATCCAGTGCCCAGTGCAAGTTTCTATTTGTTGCATGTATTTTTGTTTCGCAGAAAGTCCATATCAAACGGAGTCGAAAAGGGATAAAAACTGACGGAGATTATTTTTGGAATATTTATGAATTTTGGGAAGTGGAATCAACGCGAGACGATGCCCGAGGGGCCCACAAGGGTGAGGGGGGCGCCCCAGGGGATCAGACGCGCCCTGGGCCCTCGTGGCCACTCTGTAAGGCGGTTCATGCCCTTCTTTTGCCGCAAGAAAGCCAATATCCGGTTAAAAACCGTGTTCAAATCTCAACCCAATCGGAGTTACGGATCTCCGGGAATATAAGAAATGGTGGAAGGCTAGAATCTAAACGCAGAAATAGAGAGAGACAGAGAGACAGATTCAATCTCGGAGGGGCTCTCACCCCTCCCATGCCATGGAAGCCAAGGACCAGAGGGGAAACCCTTCTCCCATCTAGGGAGAAGGTCAAGGAAGAAGAAGAATGGGGGGGTCTCTCTCCCCCTCTCTCCTGGTGGCACCGGAAGGCCGCCGGGGCCATCATCGTCACCGCAATCTACGCCAATACCTCCGTCATCTTCACCAACATCTTCATCATATTCCCCCATCTATCTACAGCAGTCCACTCTCCCGCAACCCGCTATACCCTCTACTTGAATATTGTGCTTTATGCTTCATATTATTATCCAATGATGTGTTGCCATCCTATGATGTCTGAGTAGATTTTTGTTGTCCTATCGGTAATTGGTGAATTGCTATGATTGGTTTAATTTTCTTATGGTTATGTTGCTGTCCTTTGGTGCCCATCATATAAGCGCGCGCGTGGATCACACCATAGAGTTAGTTGTATGTTGATAGGACTATGTATTGGAGGGCAAGAGTGACAGAAGGTTCAACCTAGCATAGAAATTGATGCATACGGGATTGAAGGGGGACCAATATATCTTAATGCTATGGTTGGGTTTTACCTTAATGAACGTTAGGAGTTGCGGATGCTTGCTAGTAGTTCCAATCATAAGTGCATAGAATTCCAAGTCAGGGATGACATGCTAGCAATGGCCTCTCCCACATAAAACTTTCTATCGGTCTAGTAAAGTAATCAATTGCTTAGGGACAATTTCGCAACTCCTACCACCACTTTTCCACACTCGCTATACTAACTTTATTGCTTCTTTACATAAACAGCCTCTAGTTTTTATTTATGTGCTCTTTATTATCTTGCAAACCTATCCAACAAGACCTACAAAGTAATTCTAGTTTCATACTTGTTTTAGGTAAAGCGAACGTTAAGCGTGCGTAGAGTTGTATCGGTGGTCGATAGAACTTGAGGGAATATTTGTTCTACCTTTAGCTCCTCGTTGGGTTCGACACTCTTACTTATTGAAAGAGGCTACAATTGATCCCCTATACTTGTGGGTTATCATCGGCGCGCTCCTCACCGCCACCAACCTCCCCAACCACGCCACCGACTACGCCGCGCGCGCCCTCGCCTGCGACGTTCTCAGGGCCCTAGACGACGCCGCGCACGGGGCCGTTTGCTTTGGGAGGCTCGGATCTTGGCACCTCCATCTTGGCGGTCTCCGGCCCGCCCGGCCCGTTCTCCACGTCCCACCTTGCCCTCATCAACTCGGTTTCTCCCCTGCATCCGCGGCGGCTGATACGTCTCCAACGTATCTATAATTTTTTATTGTTCCATGCTATTATATTACCCATTTTGGATGTCTATGGGCTTTACTTTACACTTTTATATCATTTTTGGGACTAACCTACTAACCGGAGGCCCAGCCCGAATTGCTGTTTTTTGCCTATCTCAGTGTTTCGAAGAAAAGGAATATCAAACAGAGTCCAAACGGAATGAAACCTTCGGGAGCGATCTTTTTGGAACAAACGCAATCCAGGAGACTTGGAGTGGATGTCAAGCAGTAGACGAGGAAGCCACGAGGCAGGAGAGCGCGCCCTAGGGGGTAGGCGCGCCCCCAAATCTCGTGGGCCCCTCGTGGCTCAACCGACCTACCTCCTTCACGTATATATATCCACGTACCCTGAAAACATCTAGGAGCACCACGAAAAACTATTTCCACCGCCGCAACCTTATGTATCCGCAAGATCCCATCTTGGAGCCTTCGTCGGTGCTCCACCGGAGGGGGAATCGACCATAGAGGGCCTCTACATCATCTCCAAGGCCTCTCCGATGAGTTGTGAGTAGTGTACCACAGACCTTCGGCTCCATAGTTATTAGCTAGATGGCTTCTTCTCTCTCTTTGAATCTCAATACAAAGTTCTCCTCGATCTTCTTGGAGATCTATTCGATGTAACTCTTTTTGTGGTGTGTTTGTCGAGATCCGATGAATTGTGGGTTTATAATCAAGTTTATCTATGAGAAATATTTGAATTTGCTATGAATTATTTTATGTATGATTGGTTATCTTTGCAAGTCTCTTCGAATTATCAGTTTGTTTGGTCTACTAGATTGATGTTTCTTGAAATAGGAGAAGTACTTAGCTTTGGGTTCAATCTTGCGGTGTCCTTTCCCAGTGACAGCAGGGGAAGCAAGGCACGTATTGCATTGTTGCCATCGAGGATAAAAAGATGGCGTTCATATCATATTGCTTGAGTTTATCCCTCTACATCATGTCATCTTTCTTAATGCGTTACTCTGTTCTTATGAACTTAATACTCTAGATGCAGGCAGGAGTTGGTCGATGTGTGGAGTAATAGTAGTAGATGCAGAATCATTTTGATCTAGTTGTTGCGGACGTGATGCCTATATACATGATCATGCCTAGATATTCTCATAACTATGCACTTTTCTACCAATTGCTCGACAGTAATTTGTTCACCCACCGTAATACTTATGCTATCTTGAGAGAAGCCACTAGTGAAACCTATGGCCCCCGGGTTTATCTTTTATCATATAAGTTTCCGATCTATCTTTTATTTCCAATCTTTACTTTCCAATCTATACCATAAAAATACCAAAAATATTTATCTTATCTTATTATTTCTATCAGATCTCACTTTCGCAAGTTACCGTGAAGGGATTAACAACTCCTTTATCGCATTAGTTGCGAGGTTCTTGTTTGTTTGTGTAGGTATGAGGGACTGTTGAGGAACCTCCTACTGGATTGATACCTTGGTTCTCAAAAACTACTTACGCTACTTTGCTGCATCACCCTTTCCTCTTCAAGGGAAAACCAACACAGTGCTCACGAGGTAGCAAGAAGGATTTCTGGCGCCGTTGCCAGGGAGGTCTTCGCACAAGTCAAGACATACCAAGTACCCATCACAAACTCATCTCCCTCGCATTACATTATTTGCCATTTGCCTCTTTTTTTCCTCTCCCCCACTTCACCCTTGCCGTTTGCTACGTCTTGAGCTTGCGTTGGTTTTCCTTGAAGAGGAAAGGGTGATGCAGCAATAGTAGCGTAAGTATTTCCCTCAGTTTTTGAGAACCAAGGTATCAATCTAGTAGGAGGCTCCTCAAAAGTCCCACGCACCTACACAAACAAACAAAGAATTCGCAACCAACGCAATAAAGGGGTTGTCATTCCCTTCACAGCCACTTGCGAAAGTGAGATCTAATAGAGATAGTATGATAAGATAAATATATTTTTGGTATTTTATAAGATAGATGCAAAAAGTAAAGATGCAAATAAAAGTAGATTGTAAGCAAACATGATAAAGGATAGACCCGGGGGCCATAGGTTTCACTAGAGGCTTCTCTCGAGATAGCATAAGTATTATGGTGGGTGAACAAATTACTGTCGAGCAATTGATAGAAAAGCGACTAATTATGAGATTATCTAGGCATGATCATGTATATAGGCATCACGTCCGCAACAAGTAGACCGACTCCTGCCTGCATCTACTACTATTACTCCACACATCAACTGACTCCTACCTGCATCTAGAGTATTAAGTTCATAAGAACAGAGTAACACTTTAAGCAAGATGACATGATGTAGAGGGACAAACTCATGCAATATGATATAAACCCCATCTTTTTATCCTCGATGGCAACAATACAATACGTGCCTTGCAACCCTTTTTGTTACTGGGTAAGGAACCGCAAGATTGAACCCAAAGCTAAGCACTTCTCCCATGGCAAGAAAGATCAATCTAGTAGGCCAAACCAAACTGATTTCGAAGAGACTTGCAAAGATAACTCAATCATACATAAAAGAATTCAGAGGAGATTCAAATATTTCTCATAGATAAACTTGATCATAAACCCACAATTCATCGGATCTCGAAAAACACACCGCAAAAAGAGATTACATCGAATAGATCTCCACAAGAGAGGGGGAGAACATTATATTGAGATCCAAAAAGAGAGAAGAATCCATCTAGCTAATAACTATGGACCCGAAGGTCTATGGTAAACTACTCACAACTCATCGGAAGGGCTATGGTTTTGATGTAGAAGCCCTTCGTGGTCGATTCCCCCTCCGGCAGAGCGCCGGCGAAGGCTCCAAGAAGGGATCTCGCAGATACAGAAGGTTATGGCGGTGGAAATTGTGTTTCGGTTGCTCCCTGGATGTTTTTGGGGTACGTAGGCTTATATAGGAGGAAGAAGTACGTTGGTGGCCGCCCGAGGGGCCCACGAGACAGGGGGCACGCCCTGTAGGGGTGAGCGCGCCCTACCCTCTCGTGGCTGCCTCGGCTGCTTCTTGACTTGCACTCCAAGTCCTCTGGATCACGTTCATTCCAAAAATCACTCTCCCGAAGGTTTCATTCCATTTGGACTCCGTTTGATATTCCTTTTCTTCGAAATACTGAAATAGGCAAAAAAAACAGCAATACGGGCTGGGCCTCCGGTTAGTGGGTTAGTCCCAAAAATGATAATAATGTGTAAAATAAAGCCCATAAACATCCAAAAGGGGTAATATAATAGGATGGAACAATCAAAAATTATAGATACGTTGGAGACAACACACGAAAAACAGAATCTATCAAAAATAGAATAGTGGGTACTTCAGTAGGAGCATCAAAATTTTGCATGTTATTACTATTGTCCTTATCAACGATAATCTCCCCAGTTTCAGACATAACAGCAGAAAATGCGAGGAGCAAGCGACAGGGAGAGGCAAACGGAAAAGAGAGGGCGAATAAAACGATGATACGTCTCCAATGTATCTATAATTTTTTATTGTTCCATGCTATTATATTACCCCTTTTGGATGTTTATGGGCTTTATTTTATACATTTATATAATTTTTGGGACTAACCTACTAACCAGAGGCCCGGCCTGTATTGCTTTTTATTTTTTGCTTATTTCAGTATTTCGAAGAAAAGGAATATCAAACGGAGTCCAAACAGAATGAAACCTTTGAGAGCGTGATTTTTGGAAAGAACGTGATCTGGAGGACTTGGAGTGCAAGTCAAGAAGCAGCCGAGGCGGCCACGAGAGGGTAGGGCGTGCCCACCCTTACAGGGTGCGCCCCCCTGTCTCGTGGGCCCCTCGTGCAGCCACCGACGTACTTCTTCCTCCTATATAAGCCTACGTACCCCGAAAACATCCAGGGAGCCACCGAAACACAATTTCCACCGCCGTAACCTTCTGTATCCGTGAGATCCCATCTTGGAGCCTTCGCCGGTGCTCTGCCGGAGGGGGAATCGACCATGGAGGGCTTCTACATCAACACCATAGCCCTTCTGATGAGTTGTGAGTAGTCTACCACAGACCTTCGGGTCCATAGTTATTAGCTAGATGGCTTCTTCTCTCTTTTTGATCTCAATACAATGTTCTCCCCCTCTCTTGTGGAGATCTATTCGATGTAAACTCTTTTTGCGGTGTGTTTGTCGAGATCCGATGAATTGTGGGTTTATGATCAAGTTTATCTATGAGAAATATTTGAATCTCCTCTGAATTCTTTTATGTATGATTGAGTTATCTTTGCAAGTCTCTTCGAATTATCAGTTTGGTTTGGCCTACTAGATTGATCTTTCTTGCCATGGGAGAAGTGCTTAGCTTTGGGTTCAATCTTGCGGTGTCCTTACCCAGTGACAGAAAGGGTTGCAAGGCACGTATTGTATTGTTGCCATCAAGGATAAAAAGATGGGGTTTATATCATATTGCATGAGTTTGTCCCTCTACATCATGTCATCTTGCTTAAAGTGTTACTCTGTTCTTATGAACTTAATACTCTAGATGCAGGTAGGAGTCAGTCGATGTGTGGAGTAATAGTAGTAGATGCAGGCAGGAGTCGGTCTACTTGTTGCGGACGTGATGCCTATATACATGACCATGCCTAGATAATCGCATAATTATTCGCTTTTCTATCAATTGCTCGACAATAATTTGTTCACCCATCGTAATACTTATGCTATCTTGAGAGAAGCCTCTAGTGAAACCTATGGCCCCCGGGTCTATCCTTTATCATATTTGCTTTCAATCTACTTTTATTTGCATCTTTAGTTTTTGCATCTATATTATAAAATACCAAAAATATATTTATCTTATCATACTATCTCTATCAGATCTCACTTTCGCAAGTGGTCGTGAAGGGATTGGCAACCCCTGTATTGCGTTGTTGCGAGTTCTTTGTTTGTTTGTGTAGGTGCTTGGGACTTTTGAGGAGCCTCCTACTGGATTGATACCTTGGTTCTCAAAAACTGAGGGAAATACTTAAGCTACTATTGCTGCATCACCCTTTCCTCTTCAAGGAAAACCAACACAAGCTCAAGACGTAGCAAGAAGGATTTCTGGTGCCGTTGCCAGGGAGGTCTTCGCTCAAGTCAAGACATACCAAGTACCCATCACAAACCTATCTCCCTCGCATTTACATTATTTGCCATTTGCCTCTTATTTTCCTCTTCCCCACTTCTCCCTTGCCGTTTTATTCTCCCTCTCTTTCCCAATCTCTCTCTCTTTTTCGCTTGTCTTTTTCTGTTTCCTTGTGTGTTGGATTACTTGTTGCCATGGCGCAAGATAATACCAAATTGTGTGATTTATCGAATACCAATAATAATGATTTCCTTAGTACTCCAATTGCTCCTCTTAGTGATGTTGAGTCTTGTGAAATCAATACTGCTTTGCTGAATCTTGTTATGAAAGATCAATTCGCCTGCCTTCCTAGTGAAGATGCTGTTACTCATCTAAATAACTTTGTTGATTTGTGTGATATGCAAAAGAAGAAAGATACGGATAACAATATTGTTAAATTAAAGTTATTTCTGTTTTCACTTAGAGAACATGCTAAAGTTTGGTTTTCATCTTTGCCTAAAAGTTGTATTGATTCTTGGAACAAGTGCAAAGATGCTTTATTCTCTAAATATTTTCCTCCCGCTAAGATCATCACTCTTAGGAACGATATTATGAATTTTAAACAACTTGATCATGAGCATGTTGCCCAATCTTGGGAAAGAATGAAATTGATGATCCGCAATTGCCCAACTCATGGTTTGAATTTATGGATGATCATTAAAAAAATTATGCCGGTTTGAACTTTGCTTCTAGAAATCTCTTAGATTTGGCCGTGGGAGGCACGTTTATGGAAATCACGTTAGGAGATGTTACAAAACTTCTTGATAATATTATGGCAAATTATTCTCAATGGCATCTTATAGTAAAAAAGTGCATGCTATAGAAGAAATCAATGTTTTGAGTGGAAAGATGGATGAACTTATGAAGTTGTTTTCTACTAAACATACTCCTCTTGATCCCAATGATATGCCTTTGTCTACTTTGATTGAGAATAATAATGAATCTGTGGATGTGAATTTTGTTGGTAGGAATAGTTTTGGAAATAATGCTTATAGAGGAAATTTTAATTCTAGACCGTTCCCTAGTAATTCCTCTAATAATTATGGAAATTCCTACAGTAATTCTTATGGTAATTTTAATAAGATGCCCTCTGATTTTGAGAATAGTGTGAAAGAATTTATGATTTCTCAAAAGAATTTTAATGCTTTGCTTGAAGAAAAATTGCTCAAAGTTGATGATTTGGATAGGAACGTTGATAGACTTTCGCTTGATGTTGATTCTCTTAAACTTAGATCTTCTTCCCCTAAGCATGATATCAATGAGTCTCTCAAAGTAATGAGAATTTCCATTGACGAGTGCAAGGAAATAACCGTTAGATTGCGTGCTAGAAAGATAGCTTTATAAAGGTGTGTTCTTCTAGTCTCCATGAAAATAATGATGAAGATCTTAAAGTTATTGATGTGTCTCCTATTAGATCTTTGTTTTGCAATATGAATCTTGATAATAATGGGACTGAAGATGAGTCAACTTTACCTAGAAGGCGTCCCAAGAATTCGGAGTTTTTAGATCTTAATGCTAAATTTGGTAAAAGTGGGATTGGAGAGGTCATGACTTTAAATAGTATTGAACCCACTATCTCGGATTTCAAGGAATTTGATTATGATAATTGTTCTTTAGAAGGTTGTATTTCCTTGTTGCAATCCATTGTTAATTCTCCTCATGCTTATAGTCAAAATAAAGCTTTTACCAAACATATCATTGATGCCTTGTTGCAATCTTATGATGAAAAACTTAATTTGGAAGTTTCTATACCTAGAAAACTTAATTATGAGTGGGAACCAACTATAAAGATTAGAATTAAAGATCATGAGAGTTTTGCTTTGTGTGATTTGGGTGCTAGTGTTTCCATGATTCCGAAAACTTTATGTGATATTCTAGGTTTCCATGATCTTGATGATTGCTCTTTAAATTTGCACCTTGCGGATTCCACCATTAAAAAGCCAATGGGAAGGATCAATGATGTTCTCATTGTTGCAAATACAAATTTGGTGCCCGTAGATTTTATCGTTCGTGATATAGATTGCAATCTTTCTTGCCCTATTATTCTTGGTAGACCCTTCCTTAGAACGATTGGTGCGATTATTGATATGAAGGAAGGGAATATTAGATTCCAATTTCCATTAAAGAAAGGAATGGAGCACTTTCCAAGAAATAAAGTTAAATTACCTTATGACTCTATCATGCGATCTACATATGAATCTAGTGCCAAAGATGGCACTACTTAGATCTATCTTCACTTTTATGCCTAGCTAGGGGCGTTAAATGATAGCGCTAGTTGGGAGGCAACCCAATTTTCTTTGTGTTTTTTGCTTTTGTTCCTGTTTAGTAATAAATCTTGCATCTACTCTCTGTTTAGATGTGTTTTTATGTTTTAATTAGTGTTTGTGCCAAGTAGAACCTATAGGATAACCTATGATGATAGTTGATTTGATTCTGCTGAAAAACAGAAACTTTGCGCGCACGAATTTAATTTTGTTAAATCACAGAAACGTGATTTTGTGTTGATTCTTTTTGCTTCTGATCAATAAACAAATTTTCCAGGACTTCATATTTTGGTAGGAGTTTTAGAGTTCCAGAAGTTTGCGTTAGTTACAGATTGCTACAGACATTTCTGTTTTTGACAGATTCTGTTTTCCGTGTGTTGTTTGCTTATTTTGATGCATCGATGGCTAGTAAAATAGTTTATAAACCATAGAGAAGTTGGAATACAGTAGGTTTACCACCAAAATAAATAAATAATGAGTTCATTACAGTACCTTATGTGGTGGTTTAGTTTTCTTTCACTAACGGAGCTTATAAGATTTCCTGTTGAGTTTTGTGTTGTGAAGTTTTCAAGTTTTGGGTAAAGCTTTTATGAACTATGGAATAATGAGTGGCAAGAGCCTAAGCTTGGGGATGCCCATAGAACCCCAAGATATTAAAGAGTATCCAAAAACCTAAGCTTGGGGATGCCACGGGAAGGCATCCCCTCTTTCGTCTTTGTTCATTGGTAACTTTACTTAGAGCTATATTTTTATTCGCCACATGATATGTGTTTTGCTTGGAGCATCGTGTATTATATTAGTCTTTGCTTTTTAGTTTACCACAATCATCCTTGATGTAAACACCTTTTTTGGAAAAGCCTGCTTTATTAGAATTTGCTAGAATACTCTATGTGCTTCGCTTATATCTTTTGAGCTTGATAGGTTTTGCTCTAGTGTGTCACTTATATTTTTTAGAGCACGGCGGTGGCACAATTTTGAAGAAATTGCTAGTCTCTCGTGCTTCACTTATATTATTTTGAGAGTCTTTTAGAACAGCATGGTATTTGCTTTGGTTACAAATTTGGTCCTATAATGATGAGCATCCAAGTTGGGTATAATAAAAACTATCATAGGAAGTGAATTGGATGCTATGATCAATTTGATACTTGATAATTGTTTTGAGATATGGAGGTAGTGATATTAAAGTCATGCTAGTTGGGTTATTATGAATTTAAAGAATGCTTGTGTTGAAGATAGCAAGTCCCGTAGCATGCAAGTATGGTTAAAGTTGTGTAACAAATTTGAAACATGAAGTGTACCTGGCTTGTGCATCCTTATGAGTGGCGGTCGGGAACGAGCGATGGTATTTTCCTACCAATCTATCCCCCTAGGAGCATGCGCGTAGCGCTTGATTTTTGATGACTTCTAAATTTTTACAATAAGTATATGAGTTCTTTTGACTAATATTGAGTCCATGGATTATACACACTTTTACCTTTCCACCATTGCTAGCCTCTTCGGTACCGTGCATTGCCCTTTCTCACCTTGAGAGTTGGTGCAAACTTCGCCGGTGCATCCAAACCCCGTGATACGATACGCTCTATCACACATAAACCTCTTTATATCTTCCTCAAAACAGCCACCATACCTACCTATTATGTCATTTCCATAGCCATTCCGAGATATATTCCCATGCAACTTTGCACGGTTCCGTTCATCATTATCATGACATACTTTACTTTTGTCATATTGCCATTGCATGATCATGTAGTTGACATCGTATTTGTCGCAAAGCCACCATGCATTATTTTTCATACATGTCACTCTTGATTCATCGCACCATCCCGGTACAACGCAGAGGCATTCATATAGAGTCATATCTTGTTCTAGTTTTGAGTTGTAATTCATATGTTGTAATCAATGAAAGTGTGATGATCATCATTATTAGAGCATTGCCCAAAAAGAAAAAAAAGAAAAAGAATAAGAAAGGCCAAAAGAAAAAAAAGAAAGGCCCAAAAAAAAGAAAATAAAAGAAAAGAAATAAAAAGGGCAATGTTACTATCTCTTTTTCCACACTTGTGCTTCAAAGTAGCACCTTGTTCTTCATGTAGTGAGTCTCATATATTGTGCTACAAAGTAGCACCATGTTTTTCATATAGTGAGTCTCATAGGTTGTCTTTTTCATGCTAGTGGGAATTTTTCATTATAGAACTTGGCTTGTATATTCCTACAATGGGCTTCCTCAAATGCCCTAGGTCTTTGTGAGCAAGCAAGTTGGATGCACACCCACTAGTTTTCTTTTGTTGAGCATTCATTTATAGCCCTAGTGCATCCATTGCATGGCAATCCCTACTCCTCATGTTGACATCAATTGATGGGCATCTCCATATCCCGTTGATTATCCTCGTCAATGTGAGACTTTCTCTATTTTTGTCTTCTCCACACAATCCCCATCATCACATTCTATTCCACCCATTGTGCTATATCCATGGCTCACGCTCATGTATTGTGTGAAGGTTGAAAAAGTTTGAGATTATTTAAGTATGAAACAATTGCTTGGCTTGTCATCGGGGGTATAGAAGTTGGGAACATCTTTGTGTGACGAAAATGAAGCATAGCCTAACTATATGATTTTGTAGGGATGAACTTTCTTTTGCCATGTTATTTTAAGAAGACATGATTACTTTGATTAGTATGGTTGAAGTGTTACTATTTCTTTTATCAATATGAACTTTTATTTTGAATCATTTGGATCGGAACATTCATGCCACAATAAAGAAAATTACATTGAGAATTATGCTAGGTAGCATTTCACATAAAAAATTCTGTTTTTATCATTTACCTATACTCGAGGACAAGCAGGAATTAAGCTTGGGGATGCTTGATACGTCTCCAACGTATCTATAATTTTTGATTGTTCCATGCTATTATATTACCCCTTTTGGATGTTTATGGGCTTTATTTTATACATTTATATCATTTTTGGGACTAACCTACTAACCAGAGGCCCAGCCCGTATTGCTGTTTTTTTTCTTATTTCAGTATTTCGAAGAAAAGGAATATCAAAAGGAGTCCAAACGGAATGAAACCTTCGGGAGCGTGATTTTTGGAACGAACGTGATCCGGAGGACTTGGAGTGCAAGTCAAGAAGCAGCCGAGGCGGCCACGAGAGGGTAGGGCGCGCCCACCCCTACAGGGCGCGCCCCCTGTCTCGTGGGCCCCTCGGGCGGCCACCGACGTACTTCTTCCTCCTATATAAACCTACGTACCCCGAAAACATCCAGGGAGCCACCGGAACACAATTTCCACTGCCGTAACCTTCTGTATCCGCGAGATCCCATCTTGGAGCCTTCGCCAGCACTCTGCCGGAGGGGGAATCGACCACGAAGGGCTTCTACATCAACACCACAGCCCTTCTGATGAGTTGTGAGTAGTTTACCACAGACCTTCGGGTCCATAGTTATTAGCTAGATGGCTTCTTCTCTCTTTTTCGATCTCAATACAACGTTCTCCCCCTCTCTTGTGGAGATCTATTCGATGTAAACTCTTTTTGCGGTGTGTTTGTCGAGATCCGATGAATTGTGGGTTTATGATCAAGTTTATCTATGAGAAATATTTGAATCTCCTCTGAATTCTTTTATGTATGATTGAGTTATCTTTGCAAGTCTCTTCGAATTATCAGTTTGGTTTGGCCTACTAGATTGATCTTTCTTGCCATGGGTGAAGAGCTTAGCTTTGGGTTCAATCTTGCGGTGTCCTTACCCAGTGACAGAAAGGGTTGCAAGGCACGTATTGTATTGTTGCCATCGAGGATAAAAAGATGGGGTTTATATCATATTGCATGAGTTTATCCCTCTACATCATGTCATCTTGCTTAAGGCTTTACTCTGTTCTTAAGAACTTAATACTCTAGATGCAGGTAGGAGTCGGTCGATGTGTGGAGTAATAGTAGTAGATGCAGGCAGGAGTCAGTCTACTTGTTGCGGACGTGATGCCTATATACATTATCATGCCTAGATAATCTCATAATTATTCGCTTTTCTATCAATTGCTCGACAGTAATTTGTTCACCCACCATAATACTTATGCTATCTTGAGAGAAGCCTCTAGTGAAACCTATGGCCCCCGGGTCTATCCTTTATCATATTTACTTTCAATCTACTTTTATTTGCATCTTCATCTATATTATAAAATACCAAAAATATATTTATCTTATCATACTATCTCTATCAGATCACACTTTCGCAAGTGGCCGTGAAGGGATTGACAACCCCTTTATTGCGTTGGTTGCGAGTTCTTTGTTTGTTTGTGTAGGTGCGTGGGACTTTTGAGGAGCCTCCTACTGGATTGATACCTTGGTTCTCAAAAACTGAGGGAAATACTTACGCTACTATTGCTGCATCACCCTTTTGTCTTCACGGAAAACCAACGAAAGGTCAAGACGTAGCACCCACCAGCATAGTTCCCCGAGGGGTTTTCCTTCATCTCCTCTCACGAGTCACACGACCCCGTTTAGCGCGTTTGCTGCATGCTTGCATGGCAAGGTGAACAAGGGGGGCAATGATTACGGGAGTTAGTTTCTTTGAGGCAATTGAGATTTATGGCACGTACCTACTTTACGTTGAAGACAAAACGACGGTCTCTTCCATCTTCCACGCACCCACTACCATAGGCCCATCGGCTTCCATTTGTTCCTCTATTTTGTGTCCATAAAACGAGATATAACGGCTACCGCGCTGTGCTCTTGGCCCGCTCTTCAAGTCGCGACCAATCGAGTCGTCTCTACGAGAACATCCTTTCTCCCTGGTACTGTAGGGTGTAGCGGTTGGGCAGAAATCTTCGTTTGAGGGCACTGCTTCTACTCTTACCGTCCGCTCGCCTCCGGCGGCTCTCCATCTCCGGCATGACCTTCAGCCCGCCTCGCCTCTGACGGACTTCCGTAATATCTCGGGATGCAGTCCCCTTGCTGGTGGGCCGGCTCTGATCGTCGGGGCCATTGCCTCCGGCGGCTATCCCAATCTGGCATAACATACTACCGGGAGCCGCTGCGTCCATGGTGCAGAACTGCAGATTTGTCTTTCGACCTCTCCCAATGTCTCAATTCGGGCGATGCTCCTGCTAGGAGGTCGGTTCCACCGGGAGTCCCAAGCTGGCTTCACTGAATCACAGTTGAAGTATGTATGGCCTTACATGAAATATCTCATGTCAATCTATAGTGCAGCGCAGATGAATTTTTTATATGCGGATTTATTTTCTGTATTCCATGATTCCATACGTATGCATTCTATGTAAGTATGTATATCAGGAAAGGCCAACAATCAGACATTGATGTTTTCTTTATGCTTTGTGCTTTCATAATTTAGCAACTAACCTATTCAGTTGAACACAGATTTATTATGGTAAGAAATGTCCCAACTCTCTAGCAGTATTTTCAGAATAGGAGAAATTTACTCACTTCTATTCCTAGAATAGTTTCTTGAGTTAGCTATATTTGCTACCTTTCGGATATCAAATATGATTGACATATATTACTACAAGTGGTCCACTCTGTCCAGGATTCTAAGATTGTGGAAAGTTTTCTCCCTACCAAGAAGTTTTATGCCTGAATACTAATGGTTGATATATAAAGGGCATGAACAAAGCATTCACAATAAAATAATAGGCTAATACATGTCTGCTAAAGATTGTTCACGGGTGAAATATCAACATAGAGAATACTGTGAAACAACCCCAAGCATATGTTGACCCAGTTGTAAGCAATGATTTTGCAAGAAAAGGAATGACGCATCTCCGAACAGGGCAAAAACCATAAAAATAATGCATAGTTCTCTAACATGTTACCGTTTTACAATTGAAGGATGAGTTATTCATGCAAACGTGATAAACTTTATATAGTTACAATATTCACTGTGGTGCAACTATTAGATTATGATTCTAACTACTATTATTCTCTATGTAGATGTTTATCCTCTATATTATTACTTTGAATTCCCGCAGCAACACGCGGGGTATCAACTAGTATAAATAAAGAATGAGTTCATTACAGTACCCTATGTGGTGGTTTTTCTTTCTTGCACTAACGGAGCTTATGAGATTTCCTGTTGAGTTTTGTGTTGTGAAGTTTTCAAGTTTTGGGAAAAGATTTGATGGACTATGCAATAAGGAGTGGCAAGAGCCTAAGCTTGGGGATGCCCATGGCACCCCAAGATAATCTAAGGACAACCAAAAGCCTAAGCTTTTGGATGCCCCGGAAGGCATCCCCTCTTTTGTCTTCGTCTATCGGTAACTTTACTTGGAGCTATATTTTTATTCACCACATGATATGTGTTTTGCTTGGAGCGTCTTGTATGATATGAGTCTTTGCTTTTTAGTTTACCACAATCATCCTTGCTGTACACACCTTTTGGGAGAGACACACATGATTTGGAATTTATTAGAATACTCTATCTGCTTCACTTATATCTTTTGAGCTAGATAATTTTGCTCTAGTACTTCACTTATATCTTTTAGAGCACGGTGGTGGCTTTATTTTGTAGAAATTGTTGATATCTCATGCTTCACTTATATTATTTTGGGAGTCTTTTAGAACAGCATGGTATTTGCTATGGTTATAAAATTGGTCCTAGAATGGTGGGCATCCCAGTTGGGTATAATAAAAACTATCGTAGGAAGTGAATTGGATGCTATGATCAATTTGATGCTTGATAATTGTTTTGAGATATAGAGGTGGTGATATTAGAGTCATGCTAGTTGGGTAATTGTGAATTTAAAGAATATTTGTGTTGAAGTTGGCAAGTCCCGTAGCATGCACGTATGGTAAAAGTTGTGTAACGAATTTGTTGCATGGGGTGCTCTTTTGATTGCCTTCCTTATGTGTGGAGGTCGGGATCACGCGATGGTTAACTCCTACCAACCCTTCCCCTAGGAGCATGCGTAGTAGTACTTTGCTTCGATGGCTAATAAAACTTTTGCAATCAGTATATGAGTTCTTTATGACTAATGTGAGTCCATGGATTATACGCACTCTTACCTTTCCGTCATTGCTAGCCTCTTCGGTACCGTGCATTGCCCTTTCTCACCTTGAGAGTTGGTGCAAACTTCGCCCGTGCATCCAAACCCCGTGATATGCTACGCTCTATAACACATAAACCTCCTTATATCTTCCTCAAAACAGCCACCATACATACCTATTATGGCATTTCCATAGCCATTCCGAGATATATTGCCATGCAACTTCCCACCGTTCCGTTCATCATGAAATGTTTCATCATTGTCATATTGCTTTTGCATGATCATGTAGTTGACATCGTATTTGTGGCAAAGCCACCTTCATAATTTTTCACACATGTCGCTCTTGATTCATTACATATCTCGGTACACCGCCGGAGGCATTCATATAGAGTCATATCTTGTTCTAGTATCGAGTCGTAATCAATGAGTTGTAAATAAATAGAAGTGTGATGATCATCATTATTAGAGCATTATCCCTTATAAAAAAGAAATGCCAAATAAAAAAAAGGCCAATAAAAAAGAAAAAAAGGAAAGGCCAAATAAAAAAAGGCCCCCAAAAATAAAATAAAAAGGGGACAATGTTACTATCTTTTCCACACTTGTGCTTCAAAGTAGCACCAAGTTATTCATATAGAGAGTCTCTTATGTTGTCACTTTCATATACTAGTGGGAATTTTTCATTATAGAACTTGGCTCGTATATTCCAACGATGGTCTTCCTCAGAATGCCCTAGGTCTTCGTGAGCAAGCAAGTTGGATGCAGACCCACTTAGTTTCTTTTGTTGAGCTTTCATACATTTATAGCTCTAGTGCATCCATTGCATGGCAATCCCTACTCCTCATGTTGACATCAATTGATGGGAATCTCCATAGCCCGTTGATTAGCCTCGTCAACGTGAGACCTTCTCCTTTTTTGTCTTCCCCACACAACCTCCATCATCATATTCTATTCCACCCATAGTGCTATATCCATGGCTCACGCTCATGTATTGTGTGAGAGTTTAAAAAGGCTGAAGCGTGTTAAAAAGTATGAACCAATTGCTTGGCTGAAACTGGGGTTGTGCATGATGGGAGTACTTTGTGTGATGAAAATGAAACATAGCCTAACTATATGCTTTTGTAGGGATGAACTTTCTTTAGCCATGTTATTTTGAGAAGACATGATTGCCTTGTTAGTATGCTTGAAGTATTACTATTTCTTATGTCAATATGAACTTTTATTTTGAATCATTTGGATCTGAACATTCATGCCACAATAAAGAAAATTACATTGAGAATTATGCTAGGTAGCATTCCACATCAAAAATTCTATTTTTATCATTTACCTACTCGAGGACGAGCAGGAATTAAGCTTGGGGATGCTTGATACGTCTCCAACGTATCTATATTTTTTGATTGTTCCATGCTATTATATTACCCGTTTTGGATGTTTATGGGCTTTACTTTACACTTCTATATCATTTTTGGGACTAACCTACAAACCAGAGGCCCAACCCGAATTGTTGTTTTTTTGCCTATTTTGGTGTTTCGACGAAAAGGAATATCAAACGGAGTCCGAACGGAATGAAACCTTTGGGAGCGATCTTTTTGGAACAAACGCAATCCAGGAGACTTGGATTGGACGTCAAGCTGCAGACGAGGAAGCCATGAGGCAGGAGGGCGCGCCCTAGGGGGGTGGGCACGCCCCCACCCTCGTGGGCCCCTCATGGCTCAACCGACCTACCTCCTTCGCCTATATATATCCACGTACCCTGAAAACATTCAGGAGCAGCACGAAAAACTATTTCCATCGCCGCAACCTTCTGTATCCGTGAGATCCCATCTTGGAGCCTTCGCCAGCACTCTGCCGGAGGGGGAATCGACCATGAAGGGCTTCTACATCAACACCATAGCCCTTCTGATGAGTTGTGAGTAGTTTACCACAGACGTTCGGGTCCATAGTTATTAGCTAGATGGCTTCTTCTCTCTTTTTCGATCTCAATACAATGTTCTCCCCCTCTCTTGTGGAGATCTATTTGATGTAAACTCTTTTTGCGGTGTGTTTGTCGAGATCCGATGAATTGTGGGTTTATGGTCAAGTTTATCTATGAGAAATATTTGAATCTCCTCTGAATTCTTTTATGTATGATTGGTTATCTATGCAAGTCTCTTCGAATTATCAGTTTGGTTTGGCCTACTAGATTGATCTTTCTTGCAATAGGAGAAGTGCTTAGCTTGGGGTTCAATCTTGTAGTGTCCTTTCCCAGTGACAGCAGGGGCGGCAAGGCACATATTGTATTGTGATAACCCACAAGTGTAGGGGATCGCAACAGCTTTCGAGGGTAAAGTATTCAACCCAAATTTATTGATTCGACACAAGGGGAGCCAAAGAATATTATTGAGTATTAGCAGTTGAGTTGTCAATTCAACCACACCTGGATAACTTAGTATCTGCAGCAAAGTATTTAGTAGCAAAGTAATATGATAATAAAGGTAACAGTGGCAAAAGTAATTTTTTGGGTTTTGTAGTGATTGTAGCAATAGCAACGGAAAAGTAAATAAGCGAAGCACAAGATGTGAAAAGCTCGTAGGCATTGGATCAGTGATGGATAATTATGTCGGATGCGATTCCTCATGTAATAGCTATAACATAGGGTGACACAGAACTAGCTCCAATTCATCAATGTAATGTAGGCATGTATTCCGTAAATAGTCATACGTGCTTATGGAAAAGAACTTGCATGACATCTTTTGTCCTACCCTCCCGTGGCAGCGGGGTCCTAGCGGAAACTAAGGGATATTAAGGCCTCCTTTTGATAGAGAACCGGAACAAAGCATTAGCACATAGGGAATACATGAACTCCTCAAACTACGGTCATCACCGAGAAGTATCCCGATTATTGTCACTTCGGGGTTGTTGGATCATAACACATAATAGGTGACTATAGACTTGCAAGATAGGATCAAGATCACACATATATTCATGAAAACATAATAGGTTCAGATCTGAAATCATCGCACTCGGGCCCTAGTGACAAGCATTTAGCATAGCAAAGTCATAGCAACCTCAATCTCAGAACATAGTGGATACTAGGGATCAAACCCTAACAAAACTAACTTGATTACATGGTAAATCTCATCCAACCCATCACCGTCCAGCAAGCCTATGATGGAATTACTCACGCACGGCGGTGAGCATCATGAAATTGGTGATGGAGGATGGTTGATGATGATGACAGCGACGAATCCCCCTCTCCGGAGCCCCAAACGGACTGCAGATCAGCCCTCCCGAGACAGATTAGGGCTTGGCGGCGTCTCCGTATCATAAAACCCGATGAAACTTTCTCTCTGATTTTTTTTTCTCCGCGAGACAGAATATATGGAGTTGGAGTTGAGGTCGGCGGAGCCTCAAGGGGCCCACGAGACAGGGGGCGTGCCCAGGGGGGTGGGCGCGCCCCCCACCCTCGTGGAGAGGGTGTGGGCCCCCTGGTCTTGATTCTTTCTCCAGTATTTTTTATATTTTCCAAAAAGTGCCTCTGTGGATTTTTAGGACATTTTGAGAACTTGTGTTTTCTACACATAAAACAACATCATGGCAGTTCTGTTGAAAACAGCATCAGTCCTGGTTAGTTTCATTCAAATCATGCAAGTTAGAGTCCAAAACAAGCGCAAAAGTGTTTGGAAAAGTAGATATGTTGGAGACGTATCAACTCCCCCAAGCTTAAACATTTGCTTGTCCTCAAGCAATTCAGTTGATAAACTGAAAGTGATAAAGAAATACTTTTACAAACTCCATTTGCTCTTGTTGTTGTAAACATGCAAAGCCAGCATTCAGGTTTCAGCAAATATTATGAGCTAACCATACTTGCAATAACACTTAGGTCTCACAATTACTCATATCAATAGCATAATCAGCTAGCGGGCTATAATAATAAAACTCGGATGACAACACTTTCTCGAAACTATCATAACATGATATAACAAAATGGTATCTCGCTAGCCCTTTCTGAGACTGCAAAACATAAATGCAGAGCACCTTTAAAGATCAAGGACTGACTAAACATTGTAATTCATGGTAAAAGAGATCCAGTCAAGTCATACCCAATTATAAACTACTAATAATGAATTCAAATGACAGTGTACTCTCCAGCGGGTGCTTTTTAATAAGAAGGTGATGACTCAACATAAATGTAAATAGATAGGCCCTTCGCAGAGGGAAGCGGGGATTTGTAGAGGTGCCAGAGCTCGATTTTAAAATAGATATTGAATAACATTTTGAGTGGCATACTTTCGCTGTCAACGCAACAACTATGAGATGGCTGTATCTTCCATACTACATGCATTATAGGCAGTTCCCAAACAGAATGGTAAAGGTTTATACTCCCCCAACCACCAACAAGCATCAATCCATGGCTTTCTCGAAACAACGATTGCCTCCAACTAACAACAACCCTGGGAGAGTTTTGTTTAATTATTTTGATTTGCTTTTGATCTTTTTGGATCATGGGACTGGGCATCCCGGTTACCGGCCCTTTCTCGTGAATGAGGAGCGGAGTCCACTCCTCTTGAGAATAACCCACCTAGCATGGAAGATAAAGGCAGCCCTAGTTCAAACATGAGCTGCTCGAGCATACAAACCAGAATTTCATTTGAAGGTTTGGAGTTTGGCACATACAAATTTACTTGGAACGTCAGGTAGATACCGCATATAGGAAGGTATGGTGGACTCATATGGAACAACTTTGGGGTTTAGGGAGTTTGGATGCACAAGCAGTATTCCCGCTTAGTACAGGTGAAGGCTAGCAAAAGACTGGGGAGCGACCAACTGAGAGAGCGACAACAGTCATAAACATGCATTAAAATTAATTCACACCGAGTACACGCATGAGTAGGAAATAATCTACCATGAACATAAATATCATGAAGGCTATGTTGATTTGTTTCAACTACATGCGTGAACATGTGCCAAGTCGAGTCACTCAATTCATTCAAAGGAGGATACCATCCCATCATACCACATCATAATCATTCTAATAGCATGTTGGCACGCAAGGTAAACCATTATAACTCATAGCTAATCAAGCATGGCACAAGCAACTATAATCTCTAAATGTCATTGCAAATATGTTTACTTCATAATAAGCTGAATCAGGAACGATGAACCCATCATATTTATAAAAACAAGAGAGGTTGAGTTCATACCAGCTTTTCTCATCTCAATCAGTCCATCATATATCGTCATTATTGCCCTTCACTTGCACGACCGAATGATGTGTATAATAATAATAGTGCACGTGCATTGGACTAAGCTGGAATCTGCAAGCATTCAACTCAAGAGAGAGAAGACAAGGTAATATGGGCTCTAAGTTAAATAAACAATCATGCATATGAGAGCCACTAAACATTTTCAATATGGTCTTCTACTCTCGACCCCCAAAGAAAAGAAAAGAAAATAAAACTCTTTACACAGGAAAGCTCCCAACAAGTAAAAAGAAGAACGAGAAATCTTTTTGGGTTTTCATTTTAATTCTACTACAAGCATGGAAATTAAACTAACTATTTTTTTGGTTTTTCTTAAGGTTTATCAAACACACAAGAAGAAAACTATAAAAAGAAACTTAAACTAGCATGGATAATACAATGAAAGAGTATGAGAACCGACAACTAGAATAGTGTGTGAACATGAATGTAAAGTCGGTGAGAAATACGTACTCCC
Organism: Triticum dicoccoides; assembly: GCF_002162155.2. NCBI lineage: Eukaryota > Viridiplantae > Streptophyta > Magnoliopsida > Poales > Poaceae > Triticum > Triticum dicoccoides. The sequence goes on along the minus strand of NC_041386.1, from coordinate 659,622,259 downwards.
AAGCTTAGACTTTTGGCCTAAGTTGGTCTAATGCCAAGGACCGCTGCTACTCCCCCCAGTGTACTGGGAGGTGTAATCAGGATACCACTGGCTGGCCATTTCCGGGTCCCACTGGTAGGATGATGCACGGTAAGGGTCTAGTGCAGGTTCCGGCTCAGGCTCAGGTTCTGGAGTGGATGCTTGGCCTCGATGAGCATAAACCTCTTCCGGCGTGACAAGAAAATTATCTGCAATCAAATCAAACAACAGAGGCGCAGGCAAAATAATAGTCTCATTGTGTTTCTTATTAAATCTCAGGTTATACAGGAGCATCTTATCTTTGTAGTCAACAATGAACTCATGTGCTACCATGCTCTTGTAATCTAAGATGTAAGGAGGCAATTTTGTCTCCTCTTTCTCATGATGCCTAATAGGTATCTCAAAATGTCTAGCAAGACGTGAAGCATAGATACCTCCAAAGATGGGGCCTTTTGTACGATTCAGGCTTAGCCCTTTAGCAATAACGGCACCCATAATAAAACTATTATCTCCAAACAAGGCATGGTGAAGAATGATAATATCAGGAACATTGAAGTTTCCACTATTTCCACGATCAATCAAGCATCTACTAGCAAATATCGCAAAGTAGCATAGAACAGGAAAGTGTATGCTAAAGATTTTCTTTGGCTCCTCTACCGTGATAGCGTTAACAAAGCCATCCACATCTTTACGATGGGGTTCCTCTAATTTTCCCTCAAAGGATATCCTACACTCCGCGCAAAAATTACGTAAAGACATTTCTCTGAATTCATCATATAAATGAAATGATACTGAAGGCAGTGACTTCTTAGGATAATAATAAAAGTTTTGCACGAAAGTATTGGTGAGTAAGAGGTACTGATCGATCCGGTCGTGGAGGAAATCGGTGAGGCCTGCATTCTCGATCAAAGAATAAAAATATTCATGAATTCCAACTTCTTTCAAGAAATCATCGCATGGCCATTCACACGGTCGTACTTCCGCTATGCGAGGGAGATTATACTTGGCTTTTTCCTTCTCTTTAGCTTGTTTTTCCTGGGAGCCTTGGCTAGAAGAGCCCCTCAAAAGTCTCCTTAACATTTTCTGAAATTTTAGTAACTTCAAAACAAAAGTGAATAAAACTAAACCAGATTGGTAGCAACTACTCCTACAAGTGCCTAGAGCCTATATCATGCATTAGAATTACTTGGGACCTCATAAATTTAACATGCAAGCTCAAGAACATTGTCACCTATGCAGCAAAAATTTGCAACGAATAAAGCACTAGAACAAAAACTAATTGGACTAATGGAGGAGTCACATACCAAGCAACAATCTCCCAAAGCAGTTTTGTGAATGGAGCTTTGAGCAAGGAGATCGAAAATCGCAGCAAAATGAGCTAGAACTCATGCTTGAGCTGGATGGGGATTTTTTTGGGAAGAAGATGGAGTCTGTGGGTGCTGGCATAAGTGGAGGGGGGCCACCAGGGGCCCATGAGACAGGGGGTGCGCCCAGGGTAGGTGGGCGCGCCCTCCACTCTCGTGGCCTGGTGCTTGCCCCTCCTGCAGTGATTTCAGTGCCTAAAATCCTCAAATATTCCATAAAAATCATACTAAATTTGCAGGGCATTTGGAGCACTTCTATTTTTGGGATATTTTTTCATGCACGGATAATTCAAAAAACAGATGAATAATACTATTTTTGCTTTATTTATTCTAAATAACAGAAAGTAAAAAGAGGGTACAGAAAGTTGTGCCTTCTAGTTTCATCCATCTCGTGATCATCAAAATGAATCCACTAACAAGGTTGATCAAGTCTTGTTAACAAACTCATTCCGAATAACACGGAACCGGAGAAATTTCGAATAACACTAAGTTATCTCAACGGGGATATGAACATCCCCAATAATAAGAATATCATACTTTTTCTTAACAGTAGGAAGAGGGAATTCAAACCCTCCAATAATGATAGTTGGAACTTTTCCAATAGAATTGATGCTATGAACTTGAGATTGTTTCCTCGGAAAGTGTACCGTATGCTCATTACCATTAACATGAAAAGTGACATTGCCTTTGTTGCAATCAATAACAGCCCCTGCAGTATTCAAAGAGAGTCTACCAAGGATAATCGACATACTATCGTCCTCGGGAATATCAAGAATAACAAAGTCCATTAAGATAGTGACATTTGCAACCACAGCAGGCACATCCTCACAAATACCGACAGGTATAGTAGTTGATTTATCAGCCATTTGCAAAGATATTTCAGTAGGTGTCCACTTATTCAATTCAAGTCTACGATATAAAGAGAGAGGCATAACACTAACACCGGCTCCAAGATCACATAAAGCAGTTCTAACATAATTTCTTTTAATGGAGCATGGTATAGTTGGTACCCCGGGGTCTCCAAGTTTCTTTGGTATTCCACCCTTAAAAGTGTAATTAGCAAGCATGGTGGAAATTTCAGCTTCCGGTATCTTTCTTTTATTTGTAATGATATCCTTCATATACTTAGCATAAGGATTTACTTTAAGCATATTAGTTAAGCGCATACGTAAGAAAATAGGTCTAATCATTTAAGCAAAGCGCTCAAAATCCTCATCATCCTTTGTCTTGGATGGTTTAGGAGGAAAGGGCATGGGTTTCTGAACCCATGGTTCTCTTTCTTTACCGTGACTCCTAGCAACAAAATCTCTCTTATCACAACGTTGATTCTTTGATTGTGGGTTATCAAGATCAACAGCAGGTTCAATCTCTACATCATTGTTTTTGCTAGGTTGAGCATCAACATGAACATTATCATTAACATTATCACTAGGTTCATGTTCATCATCGGACTGTGTTTTAGCATCAGAAATAGAAATATCATTGGGATTCTCAGATGTGTCTACAGCAGGTTCACTAGAAGCATGCAAAGTCCTATCATTTTTCTTTTTCTTCTTTTTGGAAGAACTAGGTGCCTCTAAATTATTTCTCTGAGAATCTTGCTCGATTCTCTTAGGGTGGCCTTCAGGATACAAAGGTTCCTGGGTCATTCTACCAGTTCTAGTAGCCACTCTAACAGCAAAGTCGTTTTTATTATTTAATTCATGAAGCAAATCATTTTGAGCTTTAAGTACTTGCTCAGCTTGAGTAGAAACCATAGAAGCATATTTGCTATTGAGTTCACCTTTAACTCTAGCCATATTATCGCTCACGCGTCCTATCTTGAAAGCATTATTCTTTAACTCTCTACCAACATAAGCATTAAACCTTTCTTGTCTAGCCATAAAGTCATCAAATTCATCTAAGCATGGGCTATGAAATTTAGTAGAGGGGGTTTCAACTTTATCATATCTATAGAGAGAATTTACCTTTACTACCTGTGTCGGGTTATCAAGACAATGTAGTTCTTCGACAGGCGGTATATTAAGACCATGTATTTCTTTAATAGGTGGTAAATTCTTAACATCTTTAGCTTTAATACCTTTTTCTTTCATTCATTTCTTTGCCTCTTGCATATCTTCAGGACTGAGAAATAAAACACCTCTCTTCTTCAGAGTGGGTTTAGGATTAGGCTCAGGGGTTGGCTCAATTGGTTCAGGAATTGCCTCAGGTATTGGCTCAGGAAGAGTCAAATTATTTTCATTAGTCAACATATTATTCAATAGTAATTCAGCTTCGTCGACTATTCTTTCCCTGAAAACACAACCAGCACAACTATCCAAGTAGTCCTTGGAAGCATCGGTTAGTCTATTATAAAAGATATCAAGTATTTCATTTTTCTTGAGAGGATGATCAGGCAAAGCATTTAGTAATCAGAGAAGCCTCCCCCAAGATTGTGGGAGACTCTCTTCTTCGATTTGCACAAAATTATATATTTCCCGCAAGGCAGCTTGTCTCTTATGAGCAGGGAAATATTTAGCAGAGAAGTAATAAATCATATCCTGGGGACTACGCACACAACCAGGAGCAAGAGAATTATACCAAGTCTTAGCATCACCCTTTAATGAGAACGGAAATATCTTAAGAATGTAATAATAGCGAGATTTATCATCATTAGTAAATAGGGTGGCTATATCATTCAACTTGGTAAGATGTGCCACAACGGTTTCAGATTCAAGGCCATAAAAAGGATCAGATTCAACCAAATTAATTATTTCAGGATCAATAAAGAATTCATAGTCCTTATCAGTAACATAGATAGGTGAAGTATCAAAAGCAGGGTCAGGTTTCATTCTAGCATTAAGAGACTGTTGCTTCCATTTAGCTAATAGCTTTTTCAGATCATATCTATCATTGCAAGCAAATATAGCTCTAGCAGCTTCTTCATTCATAACATAAACCTCAGGAACAACAGGCAATTCATAATCATTCGGAGAGCTTTCATCATCACTATCATTAATAATAGCATCTTCAATAATTTCATTCTCTCTATCCCTAGCAAGTGTTCATCAAGAAATTCACCTAATGGCAAAGTAGTATCACGCATAGAAGTAGTTTCATCATAAGTATCATGCATAGCAGAAGTGGCATCATCAATAACATGCGACATATCAGAATTCATAGAAGTAACAGGTTTAGATGTCACAAGCTTACTAATAACAGAAGGAGAATCTAGGCAGAGCTAGATGGCAGTTCCTTACCTCCCCTCGTAGTTGAGGGCAAAATCTTGGTTCTTTCGTCTTTCAAGTTCCTCATAGTGATCAATAGATATAAATCCCAAGTGACTCAGAGAATAGAGCTATGCTCCCCGGCAATGGTGCCAGAAATTAGTCTTGATAACCCACAAGTGTAGGGGATCGCAACAGCTTTCGAGGGTAAAGTATTCAACCCAAATTTATTGATTCGACACAAGGGGAGCCAAAGAATATTATTGAGTATTAGCAGTTGAGTTGTCAATTCAACCACACCTGGATAACTTAGTATCTGCACCAAAGTATTTAGTAGCAAAGTAATATGATAATAAAGGTAACAGTGGCAAAAGTAATGTTTTTGGGTTTTGTAGTGATTGTAGCAATAGCAACGGAAAAGTAAATAAGCAAAGCACAAGATGTGAAAAGCTCATAGGCATTGGATCAGTGATGGATAATTATGTCGGATGTGATTCCTCATGTAATAGCTATAACATAGGGTGACACAGAACTAGCTCCAATTCATCAATGTAATGTAGGCATGTATTCCGCAAATAGTCATACGTGCTATGGAAAAGAACTTGCATGACATCTTTTGTCCTACCCTCCCGTGGCAGCGGGGTCCTAGCGGAACCTAAGGGATATTAAGGCCTCCTTTTAATAGAGAACCGGAACAAAGCATTAGCACATAGTGAATACATGAACTCCTCAAACTACGGTCATCACCGAGAAGTATCCCAATTATTGTCACTTTGGGGTTGTCGGATCATAACACATAATAGGTGACTATAGACTTGCAAGATAGGATCAAGAACACACATATATTCATGAAAACATAATAGGTTCATATCTGAAATCATGCCACTCGGGCCCTAGTGACAAGCATTAAGCATAGCAAAGTCATAGCAACATCAATCCTAGAACATAGTGGATACTAGGGATCAAACCCTAACAAAACAAACTTGATTACATGGTAAATCTCATCCAACCCATCATCGTCCAGCAAGCCTATGATGGAATTACTCACGCACGGCGGTGAGCATCATGAAATTGGTGATGGAGGATGGTTGATGATGACGACGGCGACAAATCCCATCTCCAGAGCCCCGAACGGACTCCAGATCAGCCCTCTTGAGAGAGATTAGGGCTTGGTGGCGGCTCCGTATCGTAAAATGTGATGAAACTTTCTCTCTGATTTTTTTTTCTCCACGAGACGGAATATATGGAGTTGGAGTTGAGGTCGGCAGAGCCTCAGGGGGGCCACGAAACAGGGGAGTGCGCCCCCCACCCTCGTGGACAGGGTGTGGGCCCCCTGGTCTTGATTCTTTCTCCAGTATTTTTTATATTTTTCCAGAAAGTGCCTCCGTGGATTTTCAGGACATTCCGAGAACTTTTGTTTTCTACACATAAAACAACATCATGGCAGTTCTGCTGAAAACAGCGTCAGTTCGGGTTAGTTTCATTCAAATCATGCAAGTAAGAGTCCAAAACAAGGGCAAAAGTGTTTGGTAAAGTAGATACGTTGGAGACGTATCATATTGTTGCCATCGAGGATAAAAATATGGGGTTTATATCATATTGCTTGAGTTTATCCCTCTACATCATGTCGTCTTTCTTAATGCGTTACTCTGTTCTTATGAACTTAATACTCTAGATGCAGGCAGGAGTCGGTCAATGTGTGGAGTAATAGTAGTAGATGCAGAATCGTTTCTATCTACTTGTTGCGCACATGATGCCTATATACATGATCATGCCTAGATATTCTCATAACTATGCACTTTTCTATCAATTGCTCGACAGTAATTTGTTCACCCACCGTAATACTTATGCTATCTTGAGAAAAGCCACTAGTGAAACCTATGGCCCCCAGGTCTATCTTTTATCATATAAGTTTCCGATCTATCTTTTATTTCCAATCTTTACTTTCCAATCTATACCATAAAAATACCAAAAATATTTATCTTATCTTATTATCTCTATCAGATCTCACTTTTGCAAGTTACTGTGAAGGGATTGAAAACCCCTTTATCACGTTGGTTGTGAGGTTCTTGTTTGTTTGTGTAGGTACGAGGGACTTTTGAGGAGCCTCCTACTGGATTGATACCTTGGTTCTCAAAAACTGAGGGAAATACTTACGCTACTTTGTTGCATCACCCTTTCCTCTTCAAGGGAAAACCAACGCAGTGCTCAAGAGGTAGCAACGGCCGTCTTGGGTACGTGTGCATGTCTCTCCCTCCTACTCTCCCATGCGTCTTTTCTAGTAGGATTCTGTTCATTGCTTGTTTGAGGCTGCAGGGTTCAGATCAAAGGATTAGAATCACAGATGTTTGTTGGTTATCATTTGGACCTGATTGTAATCAGCGTCAACAAAGGCATGCACACTTGTTCCATCATCTTTTTGTTATGCAATGTGTGATTAGATATTCTTGAAATGTGATTGAGATGGGTCTGTCCACTTGCTGGAATTTTTTTGAGATATAACATATTTGTTGTTTTTCACTTCATCTTGTGCAGGTAGAGTGGTCTGTATTTCTTCCATAACATATGACATAAATTCTGGCTTGATTTGCACATCTAAATAAATCTGTGTTTTGTTTCTTGTTGTTGTGTAGAGGCTAGTAACCATATCAGGATGTGGCCATCTGCCACACGAAGAATGTGCCAATGCGCTCTCAGCTCTCTCTCCATTCATCTCAAAATTGGTATCATTAGATGATTCATTGCAAAGACTGTAGCATACACATGTCCATCTTTCCTTCTGAATTTTGCTCTCTTTTGTGCCCTCTACATTGAGTAGATGACCTCTAGCTATTGCAAGTTGGTGTGAGCCCATGTTAGTTGCAAAGTAGTGGAGCCTGACCCAAAAGGTCAAGGGTCCCAAAGCTCCCCTAATGTAAGGGCTTATTTATCCCTTAGGTGTTTTGGTGATTGATGACAATGCTTTTGCGGACTAATCGTGTGCCTTGAGTTTCTCAGATACTTCATCACTAGGCACGAGACGATTCGGTGCCCCTCGGAGACTATTGAAGTCGGCGTTGTTCTACATTTCTCTTTGGTGGATTTGAGTCGTAGGAGAGCCATACTATTAAGAGGGTGTCCGCGTCGGAAAGGTTTGGGTGGAATCAACACGTACACTTGTCCTACCTTTCCCTGCACTTTGGAGCTTCTCTACGTTATCTTGGTTGTGCTGAAATCTGACGACTACTGATGTACTTGCGGTAGTACCGCAAGTACCAGCGGTAGTACCGCTGTGGGTCACGGTAGTACCGCTCCTCTTGAGCCGTAGTACCGCGGCTCCCAGGCCTAGTGCCGTTTCGGTACGGTAGTAGGGGCGGATGTAATTTTCTACATCCGCGCCTCCCACGGTAGTACCACTCGTCCAGTGCGGTAGTACCGCTCCCCAGGAGTCGTAGTACCGTGGCCCTCCTACCTAGTACCGCAGCGTCACGGTAGTAGGCGTGGATGTAATTTTTTACATCCGCGCCCGCAACGGTAGTACCACGCCTCGCGAGCGGTAGTACCACGTCGGATTTTTGTACCACCTCAATTTCAGCGGAAGTAGGCACGGATGTAATTTATTTCATCCGTGCTCTTCGCAGGCTATGACTTCCCTGCCTTGCGGTAGTACCGCAAGGGGGAGCAGTAGTACCGCGCAAGCGGTAGTACTGCACCCTAGTCAGGTAAGTCCCGGCCTCTGCTGCTGTCACGGAAGTACCGTGGTCCGCCACGGTAGTACAGCGTGGCCTCGCGGTAGTACCGCGCCCCTGGAGCGGTAGTACCGCGTGTTGCGGGCTGAACTTGTGGATAACGGTTGGATTTTTCCCTTGACTATATAAGGGGCGTCTTCTACCTCTAGTTGACTACCTCTTCCTCCTCTAAGCTCCATTGTTGCTCCAAGCTCCATTTTCGCTCGATCTCTCTCCCTAGCCAATCAAACTTGTTGATTTTCTCAGGATTGGGTGACAAGGGCCCGATCTACACTTCCACCACAGGATATTTGATTCCCCCCACTTATCCCTAGTGGATCTTGTTACTCTTGGGTGTTGAGCACCCTAGATGGTTGAGGTCACCTCGAAGCCATACTCCATTGTGGTGAAGCTTCGTGGTGTTGTTGGGAGCCTCCAAGTGTTGTGGAGATTGCCCCAATCTTGTTTGTAAAGGTCCGGTTGCCGCCTTCAAGGGCTCCAATAGTGGAATCACGGCATCTCGCATTGTGTGAGGGCGTGAGGATATTACGGTGGCCCTAGTGGCTTCTTGGGGAGCGTTGTGCCTCCACACCGCTCTAACGGAGACGTAATTCCCCTTAAAAGGAAGGAACTTTGGTAACACATCCTCGTCTCCACCGGCTCCACTCTTGGTTATCTTGTCCCTTTACTTTTGCAAGCTTACTTGAGTTATATCCATTGCTTGCTTGTGTGCTTATTGTCTTTGCATCATATAGGTTGTCCACGTAGTTGCACATCTAGACAACCTATTTCATTGCAAGTTTTTAATTGTTAAAGAAAAGTCTAAAAAATGTTAGTTGCCTATTCACCCCCCCCCCCTCTAGTCAACCATATCGATCCTTTCAATTGGTATCAGAGCCTCGTCTCTTTATTAAGGACTTTGCCGTCCGAAGAGTATGGTTGACACCCACGACGGTGCGGAGGAGCACTCTGGTGTGAATCCCATCTCGTCCACGACCGAAGGGGGAGCCTCGGTCTCTCGTGAGGAATTCAATGTGGCTTTAGACACATTGAAAACCTCCATGACGGCCGAGGTTAAAAGCATGTTTTCTGATTTCTTAGACGGACTTAAACTATCTACCTCGCCGATGAAAGTGGGTGATCCCACTAACAAGGTGACGGATGCTACCTCCGACAAGGGGGAAGCTAACAGTGAAAAGAGTCCGTCTACTAGTGGTAGAAATGGCACCGACATCTTTGCCAATGTGGAACCCCCAGTGTATAGAGGACCGATCCCCTCTACTCATTTGAATCTTGTCAGTCCTCCTCCTAAATATGTAAAAAATGAAGATTTTGACGCTTGGCTTTATCGCTTCAAGCATCACTTAAAACATGTGAACACTAACCTTTGGAGAATTATTGAAGAAGGTTTCTATCCTCATGATCCAAGCAACTTCACCCCTCGAGAAGAAGTGGACAATCAATTCAATGAGAGTGCTCTCTTCATCATCCAAGATGCAATCCTTCCCGAAGATCTCCCTCATCTTCGACCTCATGCCATGGCTAAAGAAGCATGGAAATGTGTCGAGCGTCTCTATCGAGGAAGTGCTAGCATTCAACGCTCCAACTATGAAGTGGTGCAAGATGAAGCCGATGAGTTTGCAATGAAAGAGGATGAAGAACCTCGTGAGCTCTTTCGAAGAGTGACCAAACTCGCGGTCGCACACCAAGATCATGGGAGCAAGGACACGGATGACAACTGGATCAAGCGCAAGTTCCTCAAGGCCATGATGCCCTACAACAAGGCCATGTCCTCCGTCATTCACCAAAGACAGGACTTCCACTCCATGACCTCTGGTGAAGTGTTGGATGAGTTTGTTGCAATGAGCATCTTGGACAAGACCGCCGACAATGCGGTGCTCTGTTCCCAAAGGGCCAAGGTTAGTGTGGAAGAAGAAGAAGAAGAGGAAGATGAGGAGAGCAACCCCGAGGACACGAAGTATGATTATCATGAGCACATGGCTCTTGCCTCAAGACAGTTTTGGAGTAAGAAGAATACAAGACCCAACTTCAACAAGAACAACTCAAGTGGCCTCAAGGGGAAGCAACAAGTTAGAACTTGTTTCAACTGTGGCAATGTTAGCCATTTTGTTGCGGATTGTCCTTACGAGAAGCGGGAAGACAATGGTGGAAAGTTCATCTGAAAAGACAAAGCCAAGTCCTTCCCCAACAAGAACAACTTCACCAAGAAGACTCCTTCTCGCGGGTTGGTGGTTCAAGAAGAATACCGTGAGGATGACGATGATGATGAAGATGGTGAAACAATGGCCATGGCATCCGTTGCCATTGTCACAACTCCCCGGGTGTCTCTCTTCGATGCACCTAACGAGAACATCACCGCCAAGTGCCTCATGGCTAAGGCCACCAACAAGGTAACCTCCAACATCAAAACCACCATTATTCCTAACCCTCCTTCAACGGATGACTTTGATAATGGTAAGGGGACTAATCAGGAGATCAATGAATTTGAGTCCTTCATGAGTAAGCTCAAGGGCAAATCCAAGAAGCACTTTGTTGCTGTCACACCCTAGCTAGTCATGCATTAGAGTGTTGCATCATGTTTACTCTTTCATCAGAAACTTGAAATGGGGATCTGTGAAACCCTCAGAATCATTTTGAAAATGACCCAAATAAAAATTTCTCCCAAAAGGGTCCAAGAAAATGCTCATGTTGCTCTCTGAAAATATTGGACAGAGATAAAAGTCAAACCAATATTTTTAAGAGCTCATAGGTATTTATTTTGGGCATTTGGAATTAATGCATAAATATTTGCTTTGGAAATATATTAATTATATATATTAATATATGTCCAAATATTATGCCATTTATAAAGGAGCTCTGAAATATAATATCTAGCCCCTGCAAAAATTGGCATAAGTTAAATAAATGATTTAATATATTTTTAAAATCAAAACAAATGTCAGAAATTAGAAAACAGAAAAAAATAAAAGGGAGAAGCTTACCTGGGCTCCTCCCTGTGCAGCCCAGCCAGCTGGCCGGCCCAGCCAGCAGCCGGCCCAGCCCACCTCCCTCCTCTGTCGTCTTCGTCCTCGACAGAGGGAGGGGAGTGTGGCCGGCGCGCGCGCGCGCCACCGCGCCACGCCACCTCTCTCCCTGCTTGCCTGCCCTCCCCTCCTCGCTCGATGCCCCGGACGACGCCACGCCTCCCCCCCTGCTCTCTCTCACTCGCCCCGGCTCTCCCCTCCTCTCCCTCGCTCTCTCTCTCACACGGCCGAACACCACCGTCGCCGCCGTTCGCCATAGCAGCCGTCTCCGGCCACCCCTCGCTCCCCCGACTAGCTCAGAAGCTCCGCCACAACCCCCTCTTCCTCCCCACCGCTCCACGGGCCTCCGGAAGCCCTGCATCGCCGCCACGTCGCCGTTCCCCTCTTCGGGCTCCGACCATCATCGCCGTCGAATTCGCCGTCTCCAGCGCGTCTCCGAGCCCGCTTCGACGCCCACTGCAACCGCGGTGAGCCCCCGAGTCGTTTCCCCCTTCTCCCCTGGTCTCGTTCGATCTCTAGGCCTTAGCCCCACCTTGGCCGAGAGCTCCACGCCGCCGGCGATGTCGCTGTCGTGGCCACGGTCACCGTAGCGCCCAACCGAGCACACTATCGTGCTCCACGCCTCACTAGGAGCACGCAGCACGCACCAACGCCTCCCCAAACACCCTGCAACGCCGACTCCGACCGCACCCGAACTCCGGCCGCCGCTCACGAGCTCGCCGTCGACGGTACCGGCCACCCTAGGCTCGGCCACCACCACCGTTCGACGCGCGGGAGCAAGAGCTCTCCAACGAGCCCAAGCACGGCCTCGCCCGTGCCCTGTAGCGCGATCCCGCATCGCGCCGCCGTCCCGGGCCTCGCCGGCGTCACGCCGCCGGTGGGATTGACCCACTTTGACCACCGCAGGACCCCCCCCTGAGTCCCTGACAGGTGGGCCCAGCCCTGTAGCTAATTAGGATTAGCGCTAACCACTGTTAGTCAACCCCCTGACACTGACCAGTGGGCCCCAGCGCCACTAATCCCTAATTAGGATTAATTTAAACCTGTTAAACCCCCCTGTCACTGACGTGTGGCCCCCACACGTCAGGTTTGACCCCAGCCAGCCGCAGTTGACTACTAACGTCATGCTGACGTCATGCTGGCGCAATAATTATAATTTCTGGATTTAATTTAAATCAGGAAATTCCAGAATATTATTTAAACTTCAAAAATTCATAACTTTTATTCTGTAACTCCAAATTGGACAAATTATATATGAAAAATGATCAGAAAAATCCAATCTATCCATCTGTACTATTTTCATGCATGATCAAACAAGTTAAATTGATGTTTTAAGCAGAACAAGGAAAAGCACTTTAAGAGGCCATATTTGAATTTGAAATTTGAATCTTTGATTCAAATTTGTTCAAATCCTTCTGGTTTTAGTTGCATTAGCCCAACACACTCATATTGCCATGTTTCATGCATGCATCATATTGTTGCACATTGTTTGGTGATGGTTGTGTATCGGTGTCCTTTACGACAGGTTCTGCCTCCGAGGAGTACCGTGATTACCCTAACGAAGAACCGTATCAGTGCATCGAACCATCAGGCAAGCAACCAACCATTTGATCATATCGATACAATCCCATGTTCTCGCTCCTGCTCTCTTTTACTGCATTAAGACAACGCGTTTCAAACTGCTGTGTGCTACGGTAGTTGAACCCATTTCCTCTGCATGACCTGTCATTGCCACAGTAACTAGATGAAACCCACTAGCATGTGTAGGAGTTGATTGAGCCATATGTATGTGTTGTTCCTACCTTGCTATGCCTGCTATGCTTAGAGTCGTGTCAGGTCTGGTTCATCTGGGTGATGGCTAGAGTGAAATGATTATGTCGGAAATGAGAGTGGTGTGGTGAACACGATTTGGTAAAGGTATCGATGAGAGGCCATGTAGGAGTACATGGTGGGTTGTTTCATTGAAGCCGAACCTAAGCACTGAGATCTGTATGTGTGATTTAAGATACAGCTACTACCATGCATTGGGCCCTGAAATATGACCCCGCTCGACTTCTTATTCACCCTAGCTCTCTGTCCAGGAGTTGCAAGTAGTTTCTGGTGTTTGTAGCCTACTGGAGGCCGTGGACAGCGCTGACCGTAGGGGTGGGCTGTGATGCGGTAGGTACGTGGCCGGGTGTACCGAATACCCGTTAGGTATCTCGGGAACCCTGTTCACATCGTTCGGGGCCGTATGGGAAACCTCGGCCGGACTCCCTGCGGATGGAACCTGAATAGGCGATAAACCTGGACTAGAGGCTTAAGTGTTTAGGTAGGTCGTGGTCTACACCCACGTCGGCTTTCGCTTGAAGTCTGCCGAGCACATATCGTGTGCAGACGCTAAGTGGTGGAAACATGTATGAAGAAGTACACCCCTGCAGGGTTATCATGATCTATTCGAATAGCCGCGTCCGCGGTAAAGGACTACTTGGTTGCCTATACAGTTCATAGACAAGTAAATGGAAACTACTAAAATTCTCAAGATAAGTGTGAGTGCCGAGGATGGCTCCTCCGTAGGAAGACGGAGGTGGATCCTCGGTAGTGTATTGAAGTGGTGAGTAGTGGACTCGTGTGCGCAAAACCATTTCAAGTTGGAGTGTCGTAGGATAGCCTAGCCAAGAGTCAAAGCTGGCTTGCTGCAATAACTCCACCAACCCTTCTTGATACTATGCATGTATGTAGGATCTGATGTAAGTCTTGCTGAGTACCCTTGTATTGCTATAATCTACATTTTTACAGAAGACGCTGCAACCCCTTCTGATGGGTTCTATGTAGACGTTGACATCAACGAGTAGGCTAAAGGCCCAGGTGGTGACCCTGAGCTTGTGAAGGACCACGTAGTATAGCTAAGCTTTCCAAGCCTCTTTTATTTTACTAGTTGTCTGTACTCAGACAAGTTACTTCCGCTGTTGGTTTGTATGACTGTATGACTTGTATGTTGGGTCATGAGACCCGTACCTTTGTGTATGTTATGTATGGCTCCCTGAGCCTTAAATAAAGTACTTGTGTCGTAGAGTCATGTTGTGATGCTTCGTTGTATTTGCACATATCGAGCATATTGTGTGCATGATTGAAATGCTTGGTATGTGTGGGATCTGACTATCTAGTTGTTTATCTTTAGTAGCCTCTCTTACCGGGAAATGTCTCCTAGTGTTACCGCTGAGCCATGGTAGCTTGCTACTGCTCTGGAACACTTAGGCTGGCCGGCATGTGTCCTTCTTCGTTCCTGTGTCTGTCCCTTCGGGGAAATGTCACGCTTTGAGTACCGGAGTCCTGTTAGCCCGCTACAGCCCGGTTTACCGGAGTCCTGCTAGCCAAGTGCTACAGCCCGGACCCACTTGCTGATGACCGACACGTTCGAAGCTGGGTCATGGATGCCCGTCCCTGTAAGTCTGTGCCACTTTGGGTTTACGACTAGTCATGTCAGCCCGGGCTCTTTATCATATGGATGCTAGTGACACTATCATATACGTGAGCCAAAAGGCGCAAACGGTCCCGGGCAAAGGTAAGGCGACACCCGTGGGGATACCGTGCGTGAGGCCGCAAAGTGATATGAGGTGTTACCGGCTAGATCGATGTGACATCGAGTCGGGGTCCTGACAGTTGCTCTCTTGGAACAACTTGGTGAAGCCAATGACATGATTGAGGCTCATGAAGAAACCATCTCCAAGATGGAAAGTCATAGTCGTGACTATGCCGATGAGATATCGGATCTCTCTAATGCTCTTGAGGAAGAGCGTGAGCATCGTTTGGCTCTTGAGGAGTCACACAACGATGGTCATGCTAAACTAAAGAAAGATCTTGATCATGCTCTTGTTGTGTCTCGTGTTCTAGCTTCCGAGAAGGCTAAACTTGGGGTTGATCATGTTAGACTCACGGAGGAGTTTGATGTACTTGACAAAGCCCACAAGGTCTTGAAAGGTGCTCATGCTACCCTCAAGGAGTCTCATGCTCAACTCCAAGTTAAGCTAACCAAGGAAAAGGCGACATTTCCTCACATGGTCTTAATTGATAATGCAAATGCTACTAACCCATGTTGTGAGCATGTGCATCTTGTGGAGGAGAATGCTAAGTTGAAGGAACAACTCGAGAAAGGTCTTGTGTCATGCATACAAGGCAAGAAGAACCTAAATGACCTTTTGAGCAATCAAAAGTAAGTTGTGGGCAAGGAGGGAGTTGGGTTCTCACCCAAGTCCAAGAACAAGAAGAAGAACAAGGAGAAGAAGAGCAAGACCAATCGACCTCCTCCGCTCACACAAACCTTTGTGAAGGAGGGAGAAGGTGCTCCTAAGGAGAAGAAGAACAATGGGAAGAGTGGTGATGCCAAAGAGCGCAAAGCCATCTCTCCCAACAAAGCCGACGACTTTAACCCATCTTATGTGTTGTGCCGTGCTAGTGATGGGCATGTTTATGCTAAATTTGTTGGTTCTCCTTATGAGTACATTGAATGGTCTATTTGGGTTCCTAAGACCCTTGTTACTAACATCAAAGGACCCATTACTCAATGGGTACCTAAAACCAAGCATTGATCTCTTGTAGGTGTTTTCTTCCGGTGGGGGATCATGGTTGCTCGATAGTGGAGCCACAAATCATATGACGGGGAGCCAGGACTTGGTGGTGGACGTGCACAAGATCCCATCTATGCCCACCAATGTCGAATGGGGTGATGCCTCACATTCTAAGGTATTGGGTCTTGGCAAGGTTGTCATTTCTCATGATCTAACGATCGAGAAAGTCATGCTTGTTGAGTCCCTTGCGTTCAATTTACTTTCTGTTCATCAACTCGCACTCATGGGCTTTGCCACCTTCTTTGATATTGATATTGTGGCCCTCTTGTGGAGCAAGACTCTTAAAGTAGCCTTTGTTGGGCATGTCGAGAACGGTCTCTATGTGATTAACTTTTGGGAGCAACCCACTAAGACCGCGACATGCCTAATGTCTAAATTTGATGTGGGATGGCTTTGGCATCGCCGTTTAGCCCACCTCAATATGAGATCTTTGCAAAGTCTTCTCAAGGGGGACCATGTTCATGGACTAACAAATGTTAGTTTTGCCAAAGATCGTGTTTGCAGTGCTTGTATCGAAGGAAAGCTTCATGAGACAGCTCACCCTCCCACGACTATCATCTACTCGAAGAGACCCTTGGAGCTCCTGCACATGGACCTCTTCGGGCCTCCATCCTTTGATAGTCTTGGGGGTAGAAAGTATTGCTTGGTGATTGTGGATGATTATTCAAGATACACTTGGGTATACTTCTTCAAGAGGAAGAGTGAGACTCAACAAACCGTCATTGACTTTGCAAATGAAGCTCAACGTCAACATAATGCAAAGATTCTGACAATAAGAAGTGACAACGGCACCGAGTTCAAGAACTACACCTTGGATGAGTTTCTTAGTGATGAAGGGATCAAGCATCAATATTCTGCACCATATACCACTCAACAAAATGGTGTTGCAGAGAGGAAGAACCGGACGTTGATGGATGCGGCAAGGACCATGATGGCAGAGTTCAAGTCCCCATACAACTTTTGGGACGAAGCCATCAACACAGCTTGTCATGCATCCAATCGGCTCTATCTCCGCAAAGGCTTGAACAAGACTCCGTATGAGATATAACAAGCCCAATCTCAAGTACTTCCAGGTGTTCGGGTGTAAGTGTTTCATTCTCAAGAAAGGTGTTCATTTGTCTAAATTCGAGGCTAGAGCTCATGAGGGCATATTTGTTGGTTATGCTACAAACTCTCATGCTTACCGTGTTCTCAACAAGTCCAACGGACTCATTAAGGAGACGTGTAACGTAGAGTTTGATGAAAATAACGGCTCCCAAGTGGAGCAAAGTGGTACTTGTGATGTAGGTGATGAAATTCCTCCCCAAGCCATAAGAAGAATGGGTATTGGTCATATCCTACCCATTGAGGAACCCCTTGTGGCCGAAGGAGAAGGACAATGCTCCACCTCGGTGGATCCTTCCCCTATTCAAGGCCCACACGCTTCCAAAGAACAAAGTGAAGGCCCTCAACCTAGGGAACAAGACCAAGGGCAAGATCAATCACAAGATGGTGGTGAACCTCCACATGATGCCCAAGGTCAAGTTCTTCCCCTCGAGCAAGTTCAAGATCATGAGCAAGCTCAAGATCAAGAACAATCTCATGACGACGCTCAAGATGATCAAGTGAACCCTCCACCTTTGACATCCGAGGAGGAATTGGAGCGTCGTGCCGCGAAGATTGCTTCCAAACTCACCACCAAAGGTCACCTCATGGAGAATGTGGTTGGAAGCCTAAGAAAGGGGGTAAGCACTCATAGACAATTAGCAAACTATTGTGAACATCACGCATTTGTCTCTTGTGTTGAACCCCATAAGGTCTATGAGGCGCTCGAAGACTCGGATTGTCTCAATGCCATGCATGAAGAACTCAACAACTTCGAGTACAACAAGGTGTGGAGATTGGTGCCAAGACCTTCGGGGAACCACAACGTCATTGGAACCAAGTGGATCTTCAAGAACAAGCAAGATGCTCATGGGAACATCATTTGCAACAAGGCAAGATTGGTAGCACAAGGCTACTCCCAAGTCGAAGGTATCGACTACGGTGAAACCTTTGCTCCCGTTGCTCGTCTTGAATCCATTCGTTTGTTGATTGCTTATGCTTCCCATCACAACTTTAAGTTTCAACAAATGGATGTGAAAAGTGCTTTTCTTAATGGTCCTATTAATGAGTTGGTCTATGTCAAGCAACCCCCGGGTTCGAGGACCCCTACTTCCCGGATCATGTGTATCAACTCGATAAGGCACTCTATGGCCTTAAACAAGCACCACGTGTATGGTATGACCACCTTACTGAGTTGCTACAAGATCGTGGATTTGAAGTAGGACAAATCGATCCCACTCTTTTTACTAAGAAGGTCAAAGGGGAGTTGTTTGTATGCCAACTATATGTTGATGATATTATCTTTGGTTCTCCTAAGAAAGCTTTCAATGAGGAATTTGCCGCTCTCATGACCTCCAAGTTCAAGATGTCTTCAATGGGAGAGTTGAAGTTCTTCCTTGGTTTTGACATCAAACAAAGAAGAGAAGGAACCTTCATCAACCAAGCCAAATACACTCAAGACATGCTTAAAAGATTCAAGCTAAGTGATGTCAAGCCGGCTACTACACCAATGCCTACCAAGTGCCAACTTGACATTGATCCCAATGGTAAAGGCGGTGGATCAAAAGGTATATCGCTCCATGATTGGCTCCTTGCTTTACCTTTGTGCATCTAGATCGGATATCATGTTGAGTGTGGGGATGTGTGCACGGTTTCAAGCCGCACCAAAGGAAAGTCACCATGTGGCGGTCAAGCGAATCTTTCGATATTTGGCTCATACCCCAAACTTTGGCTTATGGTACCCAAGAGGAGCAAATTTCAAGCTTGAAGGTTTCACGGATTCCGATAGGGCGGGGGACAAAGTGGATAGGAAGTCCACTTCCGGAGGGTGCCAATTTCTTGGTTGCTCTTTGGTAATTTGGTCTTCCAAGAAGCAAAGTTGTGTGTCTCTCTCGTCCATCAAAGCGAAGTATGTGGTGGCCGGTAGTTGTTGTGCTCAACTCCTATGGATGAGGCAAACTCTAAAGGAGTACGGTGTCATTTGTGACAAAGTGCCTCTTTGGTGTGATAATGAAAGTGCCATCAAGATTTCTCTCAACCCGGTACAACACTTCAAGATGAAGCACATTGAGATTCGGTATCACTTCATCTGGGATCACATTAGGCGAGGGGAGATCGAGCTCAAGTATGTCAACACTCATGATAACCTTGCAGATATTTTCACGAAGCCCTTGGATGAAGCAAGATTTCACGAGTTAAGGCATGAGCTAAATATCATTGATTTGAGCAATGTGACTTGAACCCGTACACCCCCCACCACACTCATCGTGTTGTCTAGTTTAGGTGTAGGCATGGACATAGGGGGAGTGTTGTTCTCTCAATGAACTCTCCCTCCCCCCCATCATGCATAAATCAATCACCTCTTTCACATTAGCCATATTTGATGGTACTTGTGCTTGAAAGACGAGTTTTGGTCATGGGCCCAAGGATAATTCTTTGCGGTGCCATACCATCCAACTCAAACATAGGTGGCTTCGGCCACCGCCCTCTCTCCTCGAGAGGCTTTATCTCTTGGTGGTTTCTTGTTGTCTCTCTGCCTCTGATTTGTGCTTGTTCTTGAGGTTTCTTGTGTGTGAAAAGTTTCCTTGCAAAGGCTTTTTCCTCGTGTTGAAACTTGCGGTGACTTGAGTTCACGGTACTACCGCGGCCAGCTACGGTTCTACCGCAGCCTGCCACGGTACTACCGCTCACGGGAGTACGGTACTACCGTCACCACGCGGCAGTAATTTTTTACTGCCGCCTGGTTGAGCGGTACTACCGCCTCGGTGCGGTACTTCTGCCCGAGCGGTACTACCGCGATGATATGCGGTACTACCGCGCCGGTTTGGGCCCGTGGGGATAAGGACGGGCAGGGGGAGTTCTAACTCCCCATACCCATTCGCAGTTCTTCCCCCACATCTCCTCTTTCTCTCCCTCGCTCAAGAACGGAGTCGGCGTTTGTCGTCGGATCTCCTCCACTGGCTACCCTCCTGTGATTCCGTCCGGTGGGATCGTTCCCCACCACGTGCTCTTGCTATGGACCAAGGTTTTCTCCAACTCCCTCTCCTTGTTCTTTGGGTTTGGTGTTTCTAGGTTTTGGGGAGGCTTGTGTGTTCTTGAGATTCATAGGCTTAATCTCTGCAAGAGTAGGATGAAGGAGCGTGGTATTGCGTAGGATTTATACTTGTATTGTTGTCTTGCGCTAGATTTGATCACCGTAGCACCGCCGTTGTTTCGCGGTTCTTTTCAGATTCAAACCGCCGGTTGGATCTGACGCGACATGGTACTACCGCCCGTCTGGCGCGGTACTACCGCTTGCACGTTACTACCGCCCTTCGGGAGCGGTACTACCGCGCTCTGTGTGGTACTAAAATTTTACTTCCGCTCCAACCACGGTACTACCGTGACCTCACACGGTACTACCGCGTTTGGAGCGGTACTAATATTTTAGTACCGCAGGCAGTGGCAGTCCTACCGTGGCTCACATCTATCGCATGCCAACTTTCTCGTATGCCTTCTATGCGTTTCTTGTGCTTTTTCGTGGCCTTTGCATTGATCTTCTTCGCGTCTTTGGTGTTTTGCGTGTGTGTCTCAGGTGGTGGCTCTCGCCGGTCCAATCCCAGTCGTGACACTGGCTCCAAACGTCTGCGCAACCCAGGTGAAGTACCAGAGGGCTCGTCTGCCTCCAAGAGCAATGTCAAGACCTCAGCTAGCAAGCACAAGGAGCCCGCTAAGGGCATGGATGAGATAGCCCCAGCTGATTATGTCCGTCTCAGGCAGCTTCACCCTTATGTGCACCCGTGTTCCACTGTCAGAGGCTGTGAGCTGTTCTGGAACAAGCAACAGACCAACATCTATCTGGATGTCATCAAGAACAAGCAGAATACCTACGTGGAGGTGAAGTGGATTGATATGCATCACATGAGGAAGGACAAGTTCCGTGACTACTTTGGAGAGGCTTTGGACTTGGTGGAGCAGTTTGGCATTGAGCATGTGTTATTCTTCCACCTTGACTATGACCCTGAGGTTATCTGTCAGTTCTTTGCCTCAGTTTACTTTCACTCCAATGAGGAACGGAGGATGACCTGGATGACAAATGGTCGTCAACTGTCTGCTACCTGGAAGGAGTTCATGGATCTTCTCCAGGTTCCTGATGATGGGCTCAACACTCTAGTGGGTGTTCGCCCCCATGCCAATGTTGAGTCTGCCAACAAGGACAAGCTTGCACCATTCATGGTTGAGAAGGTGCTCGCCAATGGAAAGACAACTTTGGTGCTCAACTCTTTTCTGGATATCATGTACCGCATCTTCCGCAACTCTTTGTTCCCTCGCATTGGTGACAAAGACAAGGTCCATGCCTATATGGTGGATATGATGCTCATTTGTGAGGAGGCTCGTTCGACTCAGTCTCAGCCACTTGATGTCTCACACATCATGTGGTGTGAGCTCCGGTTTGTAGTGTTCAATCGCAAGGTGCCAATCTATGGGCCCTATCTGTTTCTGCTGATTTCAAAGACTTGGGAGAAGATGTTCCCTGGTGAGGAGTTCCTTGCTCCAGACTGGATTCGCCATGAGCCCATCTGTCTGTGTATCAAATCCAACTAGGCCAACACCACTACTCGTGCCGAGGCGACTGCTGCTAGGGCTGCTGTTGATGAGGAGAATGCTGGCGCTGAGGATGTTGCTGAGGGTCGTGCTGCTAGGCCTTCCCAGAGTGCCACTATGCCATCATGGGCCAAGAAGCTGAAGGACAAGATGAAGACTCTTTTCTGCATGTAGGCCAAGGGGCAGTATAGGACTCACGTGGCGTCCAAGGGGAGTCGTCGCTGGGACAACAAGATCATGCAGCTCTATGGTGAGGCAGTGTCTGGCGGGTCTGAGGAGCGCATCACTCCAGAGGCCGAGTGGATGGAGAAGCAAGGCTACAGGTGGACTGATTCTGAGGAGGATGTCGAGGAGACCATCCCTGCTGCCGAGGAGACCGACGGAGAGGGTTGGGACGAGTTCCCTGCTTGAGCCACCTCTTGTGTGTAGGTGTCCTCTCTGCCTTTTTGGCGTCTCGATGCCAAAGGGGGAGAGAGTGTAGGGATTTGCGAGTGTGTCGTGTGTTTGCTGCTTTTCTCATTTGAACCTCGGTGGCTTTACTTCGTCTGGTGTAAGACATTTGCACTCTATCTATCCTAGCGAGCTTGTGTTATATTGTGCTATCTTTATGCTATGCTATGTTATTTATCGTGCCTTGGTCTCTAAAATATAGGGGGAGTGTTGATCCTAGTCTGTGAGCTATGCAGTCCAAAGCATTCATCTAGAGTGCACGCATCTAGGGGGAGCCCGTCTATATTTTAGAGAGATGGGGTTTGCCCTTGCTCTAAATCATCTTATCTTTGTGCAAATCCCGTGTTGTCATCAATCCACCAAAAAGGGGGAGATTGTAAGGGCTTATTTATCCCTTAGGTGTTTTGGTGATTGATGACAATGCTTTTGCGGACTAATCGTGTGCCTTGAGTTTCTCAGATACTTCATCACTAGGCACGAGACGATTCGGTCCCCCTCGAAGACTATTGAAGTCGGCGTTTTTCTACGTTTCTCTTTGGTGGACTTGAGTCGTAGGAGAGCCGTACTATTAAGAGGGGGTCCGCATCGGAAAGGTTTGGGTGGAATTAACACGTACACTTGTCCTACCTTTCCCTGCACTTTGGAGCTTCTCTATGTTATCTTGGTTGTGCTGAAATCTGACGACTACTGATGTACTTGCGGTAGTACCGCAAGTACCAGCGGTAGTACCGCTGTGGGTCACGGTAGTACCGCTCCTCTTGAGCCGTAGTACCGCGGCTCCCAGGCCTAGTGCCGGTTCGGTACGGTAGTAGGGGCGGATGTAATTTTCTACATCCGCGCCTCCCACGGTAGTACCGCTCGTCCAGCGCGGTAGTACCACGGGGACCCACGGTAGTACCGCTCCCAAGGAGTCGTAGTACCGTGGCCCTCCTACCTAGTACCGCAGCGTCACGGTAGTAGGCGCGGATGTAATTTTTTACATCCGCGCCCGCAACGGTAGTACTGCGCCTCGCGAGTGGTAGTACCGCGTCGGATTTTTGTACCACCTCAATTTCAGGGGAAGTAGGCATGGATGTAATTTATTTCATCCGCGCTCTTCACAGGCTATGACTTCCCTGCCTTGCGGTAGTACCGCAAAGGGAAGCGGTAGTACCGCGCAAGCGGTAGTACTGCACCATAGTCAGGTAAGTCCCGGCCTCTGCTGCTGTCACGGAAGTACCATGGTCCGCCACGGTAGTACCGCGTGGCCTCGCGGTAGTACCGCGCCCCTGGAGCGGTAGTACCGCGTGTCGCGGGCTGAACTTGTGGATAACGGTTGGATTTTTCCCTTGGCTACATAAGGGGCGTCTTCTACCTCTAGTTGACTACCTCTTCCTCCTCTAAGCTCCATTGTTGCTCCAAGCTCCATTTTCGCTCGATCTCTCTCCCTAGCCAATCAAACTTGTTGATTTGCTCAGGATTGGGTGACAAGGGCCCGATTTACACTTCCACCACAGGATATTTGATTCCCCCCACTTATCCCTAGCGGATCTTGTTACTCTTGGGTGTTGAGTACCCTAGACGGTTGAGGTCACCTCGAAGCCATACTCCATTGTGGTGAAGCTTCGTGGTGTTGTTGGGAGCCTCCAAGTGTTGTGGAGATTGCCCCAATCTTGTTTGTAAAGGTCCGGTTGCCGCCTTCAAGGGCTCCAATAGTGGAATCATGGCATCTTGCATTGTGTGAGGGCGTGATATGATTACGGTGGTCCTAGTGGCTTCTTCGGGAGCATTGTGCCTCCACACCGCTCTAACGGAGACGTACTTCCCCTTAAAAGGAAGGAACTTCGGTAACACATCCTCGTCTCCACCGGCTCCACTCTTGGTTATCTTGTCCCTTTACTTTTGCAAGCTTACTTGAGTTATATCCATTGCTTGCTTGTGTGCTTATTGTCTTTGCATCATATAGGTTGTCCACGTAGTTGCACATCTAGACAACCTATTTCATTGCAAGTTTTTAATTGTTAAAGAAAAATCTAAAAATTGTTAGTTGCCTATTCACCCCCCGCTCTAGTCAACCATATCGATCCTTTCACCTAATTTATTTTTTGGTCATATGTATTTCTGTTCCCGATCGGTTCAATTAAGCAAGTTGAATCTGTACAACCCATGCTTGCAGCGTTCCAGTTAACGTCTACCCCAGCTCCAGCTGCTTCATTATCATGTACGAGAAAAATAGTACTCCCTTTGATCCATATTAATTGTCGCTGCTTTAGTACAACTTGCACTAAAGCAGCGACGATTAATACAGATCGGAGGGTGTAATAGAATTATTTCTTGAATAATTCCAGCGGAGCAAAGTTTAATAATGGAAACCTGAGGAACAATGTGTTAGTTTTTCCTTCGCCCTGGAACATCCAGAGCTTGTCAAATTTCAAGTTCAAACTCAGTTGTGTCTCGAAGCCTTCTCAATTGTGACATTTTCAGAATTTGATGTAACTTACACACGTAGTTTCTGTCTAGTATTCACCCAATGTAGGTTTCCATTGAATACTTGTCCTACAAAACAAAAAGTAGGTTTCCATTGAATATTTGTACCAATGATGGTTGCAAAGGGGGTGCACATGACATGCGGGGGATTTGAACAGATTCTGGATGGTTCTATTGGTTGTGTCACCTCTGTGGGTTCACATGCCAACATTACTTGCCTGAGTTGTGAACTGGTGGTTGGTGAGGCGTGTAAATAAAGATGTCCTAATAAGCCTCATGTGGCTAGCTATTGTTGCAACAGAAATTACTCTCTGATGAGGTTGTGAGCCCGTGTGACCTTTACACCAATATAGTACAATACAATTTAATTTGCACACTACTGCCTTGGAACAAAAATAAAATATGAATATGTGCTATTTGTGGGCAGTCCTTCTCTTTCCAAGATACATAAAAGTTCAGAGACTATCTATCTGAAAATATGAATATGTAAATTTTGTTCTCATTTCTCAATTTTGTTCTCATTTCTCAATTTTGTTCTCATTTCTCAATTTTGGTGCCTCTTGTTGACGCTTTCCGGCATGGTTACTACAACTCCAGTTCAGGTGGGATCTCTAGCTCCTCCTCACGCCCTACATGTAGGTACACCATTCCACCGGTGCCTACTAGGACACACAAAATATGAGTAGATACAATTGACTTTTGCTTATATTATATTGCCAGCTTCATCTGTTTTGATCTTTAGAATATTGCCTTCATACTATCTAATTTCTGTAGTTAAGATGCTCATGACTAACCAAAAAAGTTCTTTTTAGTTCCATACATTGAGTATAACATTTCAATCTAACATTGAGTTAGCTATATAATTCCGTGATACCATTTCTGCACCGTGATAGTTTCTCATATTTTTGTATTATACTTGTATACATTATTCCTATTTGAAGTCATCAACTGAGACATTGTAAACATTCCTGCCATTTGTTGCTTCCTTTTCATGCTTTGCTACTAGATCATTTGCTTGAACTGAGATGGTTGGTGTATTTCTGCTTGTAATTATGCTTCCATGTGGTTGTTGCAGCATGACTTTCATGCCCAGCCAAATAAACATGTGTGCCTTGATCAAGCTCGAAAAGTGTGGTGTTACCTCTCTCTTTTACAGGAGCTCCGGGCTGACAAAATTTGAAGAAGCTTGAAGCCTAACAAAGTAAAAGTAGCTAGTTATAATGTAGTGCTAGTTATGTTGTACAGTGGCCAACATATCTTGTTGTATGAACACTATGTAAATACTATAATTTTGTATGTTGTATAGTAGTCAGCATATTTGGTGCTAATTTTGGCGATCATTTCAATAGTTCTGTATGTTCTCTCGCCATTTGAAATATTTTTCATTTTTTTATTGTCAAAGTGTGAGAAATAGAAAGATGACCAGTGGGGAAAACTTATTGAAAAAGCCAAGGCCCAAAAAGTAGATGGACTGTAAAAAGGCTGAGGTCCAAAACAGAAATGGAAGAAACAAACTATAAAAGGATTGAGGGTAAAAAATGGACTATAAAAAGCATTGGCCTAGAAAATAAAAAGACTGAATTGTTGGGCTTGGCTCATGTAGCTGAAAAAATTAACAGGAAAAAATACATTAAATGGGTTGAATTACTGGGCTTGGCCCAAGTAAAGCGTCGAACTGGACCTGGTTGATTCTAATTAACGACCTTTTCATTTGGTCGCAATTTTGCCATGCCAGCTTGCCATGTTGGATCCAACGTGGCCTGGGCCGACAACTAGCGACCTTCTACGACCATATCACAGAGAAGGTCGTTAAGTTTCATTAAAGATGGTCATCTTTTGACCAATTGTTTTGGTCATAAAAAGGTCGCAAATGAAAAACAATGACCATTCAGCGACCAATAGTGATAGTCGCAAGTTGACATATTTCTTGTAGTGATAGGATGATATGGTTAGGCCAAGGGGTAAGGCCCACGAGGCTTTAGGTCGGTGCAAAAGGATGTTTTGCAGAGGTTAGGGACCAAACGTTGGAGACCCTGGCATCTAGGCCAGATGCCAAGGACTGTGGCGTCTGGTCCTGGAAGTCCAAGAGGGACTCTTCCTTGCGGGCAAAACTGACTTTGAGGAGGCTATTTCTTCAAGTTTCGACCCTAGGGCTCAACATATAAATAGAGGGGCAGGGCTAGCACCTAGAACACATCAAGATTCACCAAGCTCTGTGCGGGCAACCCCGTCCCCTCTAGTTTATCATTCGTCATAGTTTTCGTTGTGCTTGGTGAAGCCCTGCAGAGATTGTTCTTCACCACCACCGTCACCATGTCGTCGTGCTGCCGGAACTCATCTACTACTTCACCTCTCTTGCTGGATCGAGAAGGCGAGGATGTCATTGAGCTGAACGCGTGCTGAACGCGGAGGTGCCGTATGTTCGGTACTTGATCAGGATGGATCATGAAGGTGTATGACTACATCAACTGTGTTGATAAACACTTCCGCTTAGCGATCTTCAAGGGTATGAAGATGCTCTCCCCCTCTCATAGCTATGCATCTCCATGGATAGATCTTCTGTGTGCGTAGAATTTTTTTGTTTTCCATGCAACGTTCCCCAACAGTGGCATACTGATAACCCGCTAGTATACGGGATAGTTGTAGCCTCTTTCGATAAGTAAGGGTGTCGAACCCAACGAGGATCTAAAGGTAGAACAAATACTCTGTCAAGTCCTATCGGCCACTGATACGACTCTAAGCACGCTTGACGTTCGCTTTACCTAAAACAAGTATGAAACTAGAAGTACTTTGTAGCTGTGATAGGATAGGTTTGCAAGATAATAAAGAACACGTAAATAAAAAGTAGGGTCTGTTTAGATAAAGATGCAATAAAGTAAATATAGCGAGTGTGGAAAAGTGGTGGTAGGAGTTGTGAAAGTGCCCCCAAGCAATTGACTACTTTACTAGACCAATAGCAAGTTTTATGTGGGAGAGGCATAAGCTAACATACTTTCTCTTCTTGGATCATATGCACTTATGATTGGAACTCTAGCAAGAATCCGCAACTATTAAAGATTCATTAAGGTAAAACCCAACCATAGCATTAAAGTATCAAGTCCCCTTTATCCCATATGCAACAATCCCCTTACTCGGGTTTATGCTTCTGTCACTCAAGCAACCCACTATAAGCAAATCATGAACGTATTGCAACACCCTACAATGGGAATCCCTCACGCTTGCGCGACACGGAGGGCACAATAGGACAGAAACATAACCACAAGCAAATTAAACCAATCATAGCAATTCATCAATCACCGGTAGGACAACGAAAATCTACTCAGACATCATAGGATGGCAACACATCATTGGAAAATAATATGAAGCATAAAGCACCATGTTCAAGTAGAGGTACAGCGGGTTGCGGGAGAGTGGACCGTTGAATATAGAAGGGGGAAGGTGATGGAGATGTTGATGAAGATGACGGCGGTGTTGGTGAAGATCGCGGTGATGATGATGGCCCCCGGCGGCGTTCCGGTGCCACCGAAAGCAAGGGGGATAGAAGCCCCCTTCTTCTTCTTCTTCCATGACCTCCTCCCTACATGGGAGAAGGGTTTCCCCTCTGGTCCTTGGCTCCCATGGCTTGGCAGGGGCGAGAGCCCCTCCGAGATTGGATCTATCTCTCTGTTTCTGCATTCTAGAATTCTGCCCTGGCACCGTTTCTTTTATATCCGGAGATCCGTAACTCCCATTGGATTGAAACCTTCGCCCAGATTGTTTTCCAAAAATTAGCTTTCTTGCGGCCAAAGTAGAGCATCAACCGCCTTACAGGTGGCCCACGAGGGTGGGGGGCGCGCCCACCTAAAGTGGGTGTGGGCCCCTATGTCGTGGCCACCTCGGGCACCGTCTCGTGTTGATTCTTCCTCCCAAAAATCACAAATATTCCAAAATAATTCTCCGTCCATTTTTATCCCGTTTGGACTCCGTTTGATATGGGGTTTCTGTGAAACATAAAACATGCAATAGACAGGAACTGGCACTGGGCACTAGATCAATATGTTAGTCCCAAAAAATAGTATAAAAAGTTGCCAAAGGAATATGAAAGTTGTAGAATATTGGCATGGAACAATCAAAAATTATAGATACGACAGAGACGTATCAGCATCCCCAAGCTTAATTCCTACTCGTCCTCAAGTAGGTAAATGATAAAAAGATAATTTTTGATGTGGAATGCTACCTAGCATAATCTTGATCATCTGTCTAATCATGGCATAAATATTAAGATATGAGTGATTCAAACCAATAGTCTATCATTTGACATAAAAATAATAATACTTCAAGCATACCAACCAAGCAATTATGTCTTATCGAAGTAATATAGCCAAAGAAAACTCATCCCTACAAAATCATATAGTGTGGCTATGCTCCATCTTCATCACACAAAGCATTCAAATCATGCACAACCCCGATGACGAGCTGAGCAAATGGTTCATACTTTTTAACGCGCTTCAGCTTTTTCAACTCTTACACAATACATGAGCGCAAGCCATGGACATAGCACTATGGTAGTATATGGTGGTGGTTGTGAGGACAAAAAGGGAGAACATAGTCTCGCATCAACTAGGCTTATCAACGGGCAATGGAGATGCCCATCAATAGATATCAATGTGAGTGAGTAGGGATTGCCACGCAACGGATGCACTAGAGCTATAAATATATGAAAGCTCAACAAAAGAAACGAAGTGGGTGTGCATCCAACTTGCTTGCTCACGAAGACCTAGGGCATTTTGAGGAAGCCCATCATTGGAATATACAAGCCAAGTTCTATAATGAAAAATTCCCACTAGTATATGAAAGTGAAAGCATAGGAGACTCTCTCTATGAAGAACATGGTGCTACTCTAAAGCACAAGTGTGGTAAAAGGATAGTAACATTGCCCCTTCTCTCTTTTTCTCTTATTTTTTTATTTTTTTATTTTATTTTTTTCTTTTTATATTTTTTTGTGGGCTTGTTTGGCCTCTTTCTTTATTTGGGCTTCTTTGGCCTCTTTTATTTTTTATAAAGTCTGGAGTCTCATCTCGACTTGTGGGTGAATCATAGTCTCCTTCATCCTTTCCTCACTGGGGCAATGCTCTAATAATGATGATCATCACACTTTTATTTACTTACAACTCAATATTACAACAATATCTTGAACAAATATATGACTCTATATGAATGCTTCCGGCGGTGTACGGGGATGTGCAATGATCTAGCGTAGCAATGACATCAAAAAACGGACAAGCCATGAAAACATCATGCTAGCTATCTTATGATCATGCAAAGTAATATGACAATGATGGAACGTGTCATAATAGCAGAACGGGGGAAAGTTGCATGGAAATATATCTCGGAATGGCTATGGAAATGCCATAATAGGTAGGTATGGTGGCTGTTTTGAGGAAGGTAAATAATGGGTTCATCATAACGGTGAAAGTTGCGTGGCACAATAGAGGCTAGCAAAGTGGAAGGGTGAGTGTGCGTATATCCATGGACTCACATTAGTCATAAAGAACTCATATACTTATTGCAAAAGTCTACTTAGCCCTCGAAGCAAAGTACTACTACACATGCCCCTAGGGGGATACATTGGTAGGAAAATACCATCGCTCGTCCCCGACTGCCACTCATAAGGAAGACAATCAAAAAACACTTCATGCTCCAACTTCGTTACATAATGGTTCACCATACGTGCATGCTACGGGACTTGCAAACCTCAACACAAGTATTTCTCAATTTCACAATTACTAAACTAGCACGACTCTAATATCACCACCTTTATATCGCAAAACTATTGCAAGGAATCAAACATATCATATTCAGTGATCTACAAGTTTATGTAGGATTTTGTGACTAACCATGTGAATGACCAATTCCTATCATCTCTCTAAGTAGATATAAGTGAAGCAAGAGATTTTAATTCTTTCTACAAAAGATATGCCCCCGCTCTAACAAATATAAGTGAAGTAAAAGAGCATTCTACAAATGGCGGTTTTCTATGTGAAGAGAAACAGGCAATCCAAACTTCAAATGATATAAGTGAAGCACATGAAGCATTCTATAAATCCATACTCAAAAGATTGAAGTGAAGTGCAATGAGCATTCTATAAATCAACCAAGGACTATCTCATACCAGCATGGTGCATAAAAGGAAAATAAAAACTAAATGCAAAAGACGCTCCAAGACTTGCACATATCGCACGAACGAAACAAAAACGAAAACATACCGATACTTGTTGAAGAAAGAGGGGATGCCTTTCGGGGCATCCCCAAGCTTAGACTCTTGATTCTCCTTGAATATTTACTTGGGGTGCCTCGGGCATCCCCAAGCTTGAGCTCTTGTCTCTCTTCCTTTTCCTCATATCGAGACCTCCTCGTTTAGACACTTCATCCACACAAAACTTCAACAGAAAACTCGGTAAGATCCGTTAGTATAATAAAGCAAATCACCACTCTAAGTACTGTTGCAAACAAATTCATATTTTATTTTTTCATTGTGTCTACTGTAATATAACTTTTCCATGGCTTAATCCACTAATATAAATTGATAGATTCATCAAAACAAGTAAACTATGCATCAAAAATAGAACAGTCTGTAGCAATCAGAACATGCACCATACTTATGGTACCCCAAAAATTCTACCAAAATTAGGACAAATAAAAAAGTTGTATAGCAAGACAGTGCAAAAGGAATCAGAACCAATTGACGTTCCAGTTAAAAACGTAAAATCGCGCACTACATCCAAAGTTCCTGTCCTGCACCGTACAAACCAACAAGCATTGTAAACATCCTAAAGGCAAACCTTAGCACATTATTTTTATAATACAATGGAATTGTACAAGGGGATAATTATTTTTGATGAAAAGTTTCTGTAATCAAGATTCACAAAGTTTCCGTGAGCATGAACAAAGTTCAAGGAGCTCTCCCACTTCAAAAATGCTTGTCTTTCTCACTTTCACTTTCCTTTTTGAAAAGTTTTTAGGTTCCCCTCTTTATTTATTTTTTGTTTTTAGACTATATGAAAGCACTCAACATAAATAAATGACTCTCTAAAACTTCCGGGTTGTCTCCCTGGCAGCGCTTTCTTTAAAGCCATTAAGCTAGGCATTTAGTGCTCAAGTAATGAATCCACCCGGATCCCAAGGTATATCAAAGCTGATTTTAATTAACAATGATTTGTAATTTAGTAGTGAGCACATAGTAACATATATCAAGAAATGACGAAGTCTAACTCTCTTCCTATGCATCGGCATGTCATAAAAGAACAATTCATGCACACCAAGTAAAGGCCAATGCATAGTATAAACAGTCTCTTGCAATTTTATCATATTGGTAACATAGAGAGGTGGAGATGTAGTTCCTATCTCATAATAATTGCAAGTAGGAGCAGCAAGCACATGCATATTATATCTATCAAAATTATCATGTGGAACGGTAAAAGGCAACCCATCGATATAATCCTTAATAAGCACAAACTTCTCAGATATAGTGTAGTTTGGAGAATTCAAAAGGATAATAGGACTATCATGCGTGGGTGCAATAGCAACAATTTCATGTTTAACATAAGGAACTACAGCAAGTTCATCTCCATAAGCATAATACATATTGGCATCTTGGCCACAAGCATAGCAAGCATCATCAAAAAGGGATATTTCAAGAGAATCAACGGGATCATAACAATCATCATAGCAATCATTCTTCGGTAAGCACGAAGGGGAATTAAACAATGTATGAGTTGAAGAGTTGCTCTCATTAGAAGGTGGGCATGGGTGATCAATCCGCTCTTCCTCCTTTTGTTCTTCGCTCTCCTCATCATCTTTTTCATCCAATGAGCTCACAGTTTCATCAATTTCTTCTTCCATAGCTTCCTGCAAAATATTAATCTCTTCTTGGACAGCAGAGACTTTCTCCATAAAAGCATTAATATAGTAATTGTATTCATAATTTTCATAGAAATATCTAAGTATAGCAAGATTTTCCGGCCTATAAACATCATCATCTAAAGCTTCATACCTTTCAAACAGAGATTCAATTTCATAAGCAGCCTTAAAAGCAACAAATTCTTCTATTTGTTCCACATCATAGTAATCATATATACCATTAGCATAAGAAGCTAAGGTTTCATTATCATTAAATTTGCATGAAAAGGGAAGGTGTGGAGCCTTCATCCTAGAGCAACAACTAATATCATATATCAAGCATAGATCCCGGGCATACCAACGCAACATAATAAATTGATCCCATAATAGTTTCCCTTTTTGTGTCAAGCGACAATCCCTAAAGTATTCACGTTGATCCAACGTGTCTCCCATTATAAACTTGAATGGGTTTTTCTCAGGATTATCAAAGTAGTACATAATATCTTTCACATAATGAGAATCGGGGGTTTTAGGAGTTACCCCATCTACATGAGTAGCAAGTACACCTAATTTTTTTTGGTATTTCGTGTTCCATATCCATAACTAATGATAAAGAACAACTAAGAACAGCAAATAAAAATTAATTAGTGATAAAGCAAACAAGCACACATGAGAATATTCACCCCACGCTATTGCTCCCCGGCAACGGCGCCAGAAAAAGGTCTTGATAACCCGCAAGTATACGGGCTAGTTGTAGCCTCTTTCGATAAGTAAGAGTGTCGAACCCAACGAGGATCTAAAGGTAGAACAAATACTCTCTGAAGTCCTATCGGCCACTAATACGACTCTACGCACACTTGACGTTCGCTTTACCTAAAACAAGTATGAAACTAGAAGTACTTTGTAGGTGTGATAGGATAGGTTTGCAAGATAATAAAGAACACGTAAATAAAAAGTAGGAGCTGTTTAGATAAAGATGTAATAAAGTAAATATAGCGAGTTTGTAAAAGTGGTGGTAGGAGTTGTGCAAGTGCCCCTAAGCAATTGACTACTTTGCTAGACCGATAGCAAGTTTTATGTGGGAGAGGCATAAGCTAACATACTTTCTCTTCTTGGATCATATGCACTTATGATTGGAACTCTAGCAAGCATCTGCAACTACTAAAGATTCATTAAGGTAAAACCCAACCATAGCATTAAAGTATCAAGTCCCCTTTATCCCATACGCAACAATCCCCTTACTCGGGTTTATGCTTTTGTCACTCAAGCAACCCGCTATAAGCGAATCATGAACATATTGCAACACCCTACAACGGGAATCCCTCACGCTTGCGTGACACGGAGGGCACAATAGGACAGCAACATAACCACAAGAAAATTAAACCAATCACAGCAATTCATCAATCGCTGGTAGGACAACAAAAATCTACTCAGACATCATAGGATGGCAACACATCATTGGAAAATAATATGAAGCATAAAGCACCATGTTCAAGTAGAGGGTACAGTGGGTTGAGGGAGAGTGGACCGTTGAATATAGAAGGGGGGAAGGTGATAGAGATGTTGATGAAGATGACGGCGGTGTTGGTGAAGATCGCGGTGATGATGATGGCCCCCGGCGGTGTTCCGGCGCCACCGGAAGCAAGGGGGAGAGAGGGGCCCTTCTTATTATTCTTCCTTGACCTCCTCCCTAGATGGGAGAAGGGTTTCCCCTCTGGTCCTTGGCTCCCATGGCTTGGGACGGGCGAGAGCCCCTCCGAGATTGGATCTATCTCTCTGTTTCTGTGTTCTAGAATTCTGCCCTGGCACTGTTTCTTTTATATCTGGAGATCCATAACTTCGATTGGATTGAAACCTTCACCCAGATTGTTCTCCAAAAATTAGCTTTCTTGCGGCCAAACTAGAGCATCAACCGCCTTACGGGTGGCCCACGAGGGTGGGGGCGCGCCCACCTAAAGTGGGCGTGGGCTCCCATCTCGTGGCCACCTCGGGCACCGTCTCGCGTTGATTCTTCCTCCCAAAAATCACAAATATTCCAAAATAATTCTCCGTCCGTTTTTATCCTGTTTGGACTTCGTTTGATATGGGGTTTCTGCGAAATATAAAACATGCAACAGACAGGAACTGGCACTGGGCACTGGATCAATGTGTTAGTCCCAAAAAATAGTATAAAAAGTTGCCAAAGGAATATGAAAGTTGTAGAATATTGGTATGGAACAATCAAAAATTATAGATACGATGGTGACGTATCACATACGAGCCGGGTCTATGCGTAGATGATATGAACAAGTGGAACACAAAGAGTTGTGGGCGGTGATAGTCATACTGCCTATGACCAACGTATTATTTTGATTCAGTGGTACTGTGGGATGAAGCAGCCGGGACCAACCTTACATGTCCATGCACATGAGACCGGTTCCACCGACTGACATGCAAGTAGTTTTGCATAAAGGTGGCTGGCGGGTGTCTGTTTCTCCTACTTTAGTTGAATCGAATTTGACTACGGCTGGTCCTTGAAGAAAGTTCAAACGGCAAACTTGATAATCACCGTTGTGGTTTTTGCATAGTTAAGAACGGTTCTTGCTAGAAGCTCGTAGCAGCCATGTAAAACTTGCAACAGCAAAGTAGAGGCGTCTAACTTGTTTTTGCAGGGTATGTTGTGATGTGGTATGGTCAAGACGTGATGTGATATACATTGTTGTATGAGGTGATCATATTTTGTAATATCGACAACCAGCTGGAGCCTAAGGGTTGTCTCTTAATTATTGTATGAAATGCAAACGACGTGCAATTGCTTTGCTTTATTGCTATGCGTTAGCAATAGTTGTAGAAGCAATAGTTGGTGAGACAACCCCGACGCAATGATGGAGATCAAGGTGTCGAGCCGGTGATGATGGAGATCATGACGATGCTTTGGAGATGGAGATCAAAAGCACAAGATGATGATGGCCATATCATGTCACATATTTTGATTGCATGTGATATTTATCCTTTATGCATCTTATTTTTCTTAGAAAGGTGGTAGCATTATAAGATGACCCCTTCAGTAAATTTCAAGATAAAAGTGTTCTCCCCGAGTGTGCACCGTTGCTACAGTTCGTCGTTTCGAGACACCACGTGATGATTGGGTGTGATAGACTCTATGTTCACATACAATGGTTGTAAGCTAGTTTTACACATCCAGAATACTTGGGTTAAACTTGACGATCCTAGCATGTACATACATGGTCTTGGAACACTGGAGAACGAAAGGTCGAACATGAGTCATATAGTAGATATGATCAACATGAAGATGTTCACCATTGATGACTACCCCATCTCACGTGATCATCGGACATGGGTTAGTTGATTTGGATCATGTATCACTTAGACAACTTGAGGGATGTGTATTTAAGTGGGAGTTCATTAGTAATTTGATTAATTGAACTTAATTTATCATGAACTTAGTATTAATAGTTTTGCATATCTTTATATTAGATCAATGGCCCGAGCTACCATTCCCCTGAATTTTAGTGCATTCTAATGCCTGCTTGAACTACGTCGGTATTTCCCCAAAGAGGAAGGGATGATGCAGCACAACGGCGGTAGGTATTTCCCTCAGTGATTAGACCAAGGTAGGTTATTGAACCAGTAGGAGAACCAAGCAACGATACACATATGTGTCGGTTCCCCTTCTGTCACTGGGATCAAGCACCGTAAGATCAAATCCATCACAAAGCACCTCTTCCCATTGAGAGAGTCCTGGATTAGGGGGTATCCGAACAGCCGGACTATATACTTTGGCCGGACTGTTGAACCGTGAAGATGCAAGACTCAAGACTTCGCCCCGTGTCCGGATGGGACTCTCCTTTGCGTGGAAGACAAGCTTGGCGATCCGGATATTATATTTCCTTCTTTGTAACTGACTCCATGTAAACCCTAGCCCCTTCTGGTATCTATATAAACCGGAGAGTTTAGTCCCTAGAGACAGAATCATAATCATCATAGGCTAGCTTCTAGGGTTTAGCCTCTACGATCTCGTGGTAGATCAACTCTTGTAACACTCATATCATCAATATCAATCAAGCAGGAAGTAGGGTTTTACCTCCATCGAGAGGGCCCGAACCTGGGTAAAACAACGTGTCCCTTGCCTCCTGTTACCATCAGCCTTACACAACAAAAAAAAGACACATCCGTGACATTTTGGGCCGAACGAAAAAAATTATGTCATACATATGACACTTCTATGATGATAATTGTGACAAAACCCGGTATCATCATAGATGTGGTGGGCTCCTACTTCTATGACAAAAAATCATGACAGAAAATGGGTTTTTTGTCCTGGGCTGGCCGGAGACGCAGCTCCATGACATTCTTTGGGTTGTCCATGATGGAAAAAACCGTGGTAGAAGCAAGGGGGAGGAAAATTTTGGGGAGTTGCCGGTTATGGTGGGAGGTCGGGGGCCGAGCGATGCGCGTTTCTCTCGTACACGTACGTGCGTGTGTGCGAGGCATTGGCTCTAACTAAACCCGAGCGAGGCGTTGGGATCTAACTGAACCTGAGCGATTGCACTGCAGGCTACGCGTTACTGAACCCGAGCGATCGATCAATGGCTGTTAACTGAACCAGATGGAGCAATTCCTTCGCTACTACTGCTAACTGAAGCCGATCGATTGGATGAACAGTGAGCGTTGCGGGGGGTGGATGAACAGTGGGCGGTGGCGTTGCCTCTGGATGAAGAGGACCCCGTGGTGCGGAGGGCTGGATGAATAGTAGACGGTGGAGGGGTGGCCGTGGAGGGGTGGTTGAACAGGACCCCGTGGTGTGGAGGGCTGGATGAACAGTAGACGGTGGAGGGGTGGTTGAACAGTAGCCGGTGGAGTAGCGCGTGGTGGAGGCTGGATGAACAGGAGCCCATGGAGGCTGGAGGAGGTCGACGGTAGCCCGTGGAGGCTGGAGGAGGTCGACGGTGGAGATGAACAATATCCCGTGGAGTCCCATTTTGCGGTACGCCACACCCCTCCCGATGAACAAGAGCCCCGTTTCGACCGTAGGAGGTCCGTTTCCTTCGTTTTGCGGTACGCCACACCCCTCCCGATGAACATGACCCCCGTTTCGACCGTAGGAGGTCCGTTTCCTCAGTTTTGCGGTACGCCACACCCCTCCCGATCAACAGGACCCCGGTTTCGACTGTAGGAGGTCCGTTTCCTCTGTTTTGCGGTACACCACACCACTCCCGATCAACACGACCCCCGTTTCGACCGTAGGAGGTCCGTTTCCTCCATTTTGCGGTATGCCACACCCCTCCCGATCAACAGGACCCCGTTCTGAACGTAGGAGGTCCGTTTCCTCCGTTCTGCGGTACGCCAGGCCTCGTTTCCATCGCCTGTTCCGTCCAAGCCCTCCCGATGAACACGACCATGCATTCCGTTCCGACCCAGCCGGTTGGCTCCCCATGAACACGACGACGATGATGTTTCTCCGTTCCGACCCAGCCATGTACGTATATGCGAGTAGGCGTTCGAGACCCTGCCCGTATGTATGTACGTGGCCATATTTTCTTTCTTGCACCCTTGCTACTGTATGTATGTGTACATGCTACGTGCGCGCCTCTACTATGACACGTGCGCGCCTCTACTACGATACGTGCGTGCCTCTACATCGACCAGTATGTACGTACATGTTCGCGACCAGAATGACAACGCTACCTATGCTTCAACCAGGTGGGTCCCGAGTGTCAGCCACTTCCTTGCCTACAAAGATGTAGCTGGTGGGTCCCAGCAGTCAGGGGGGTGAATCGTTTTTTTTTGTTGCCCGGACGCACTTCCTTGCGTGTGAAGATATAGCTGGTGGGTCCCAGCAGTCAGGGGGGCGAATCGTTTTTTTGCCCGAACGCACTTCCTTGCGTGCGGCCGTGGACCCAGTTGTCAGCCTCTCCACATACAATCCACGTCCAATGGAAGTCGTTCCTTAACCACGTTGACCACGCTGCGCCGAGAGCACCAGGGCGGTGGACGACGGCGAGGCCTAGGAAGGGGACAACGGGGAGCCGGGGAAGACGCGGCAGTGTAAGCCCGCACTGAGAGGAGTACGAGGGTTCACTAGTTCGGCTGCGGTGTGAGGCTGCCGTCGCCGCAGGGCCTGGACAGCGGTGGGAATAGTAGGGGGCGATGAGGCCTCCGCAGCAGCACATCCGGCCACGGGAAGTAGGAGCATGCGGCACAACCGGTGCTGCTTTGGGCGGCTGGAGCAAGAAGACCAGAGGTTGAAGAAGCACTACGGCCGTTGGATGGACATTGTACGGTCACTGGAGCTAGAATCGTTTATATTGACTAAGTTTACAAATCCCTCCATCCCCGTCAACTTAGTAGGCCCACAAGTCAGCCTCCCACAAAGGTGGATCCCAGCTAGCAGGGGGGCTATTCATTTTTTTGTGCGTAATAAGGAGGCACTTCCGGTGGGTCCGAGCTGACAGCAGGGGGAACGTTTTTTTCACGTAATACGGTGGCCCATCGGGTGGGTCCCAGAAGTCAGGGGCAAACGTTTTTTCGCGAAATACTGGTGGCCCGTCTGGTGGGTCCCTGCTGTGAGGTGGAGGAATAACTATTTTCCGTGTAATAAGGAGGCACTTGCTTGCGGCTACCGTGGACCCAGCTGTGAGCCTCTTCACGTACAGTATTCTTCCGATGGAATTCAGTCGTTGACCACATTGACCACGCTGCGCCGAGAGCACCACGGTGGTGGACGACGGCGAGTCCTAGGAAGGGGACGACGCGGAGCCGGGGAAGACGCGGCAGTGGATGCCCACGCGGAGAGGAGTACCAGGGTTCACTGGTTCGGCTGCGTTGCCGTCGCCGCAAAATAACAGGGGGTGTGGGTGAGTGGAGTGGAGGGATGGCCTGGCCAGTGTTGGGAGTAGTATGGAGGCGGTGAGGCCTCCACGGCAGCATAGCCGGCCACGAGAGGCAGGAGCAGGCGGCACGACCGGCGCTGCTTTGGGCGGCTGGAGCAAGAAGACCAAAGGTTCAAGAAGCACTACGGCCGTTGGATGGACATCGTACGGTCAGTCGAGCTAGAATCATGCATATATTGACTAAGTTGACAAAGCCCTTCGTCCCCGTCAACTTAGTAGGCCCCGTCAACTTAGTGGACATCGTATGGGGAGTATTCTTTTTTTTGGGCGTAATAAGGAGGCACTTCCTTGCGTGCGAAGATATAGCTGGTGGGTCTGAGCTGTCAGCGGCGGTAACATTTTTTCCGCGAAATACAGAGGCCCTTTCGGTGGGTCCCAGATGTCAGGTGGAGGAATCATTATTTTGCGCGTAATAAGGAGGCATTTCCTTGCGTGCGGCCGTGGACCCAGCTGTCAGCCTCTCCACGTACAGTCCACTTCAGATGCATGTTGATCGTTGACCATGTTGACCATGCCACGCCGAGAGCACCAGGGCGGTGGACGACGGTGAGGCCTAGGAAGGGAACGACAGGGAGGCAGGGAAGACTCGGCAGTTGTTTCCCACGCGGAGGGGAGTACGACTGTACGAGGGTTTACTAGTTCGTCTGCCGTCGTCGGGGAACAATAGCAGGTGTGGGACTGTGGGTGAGTGGAGGGACGGCTAGGACCGCGATGGGAGTACGGTGGGGCGGTGAGGCCTGCGCGACAGCAAAGCCGGCCGCGCGGAGGAGGGAGCAGGCAGTCCCGCCGGCGCTTGTTTGAGCGACTGTAGTAGGAAGAGCAGAGATTGAAGAAGCATGATGGCCGTTGATTGGACATCCAACAGTATACAGGCCATCTGTGGAAAGCCTCAAATCTGTGGAAAACTGCATACAGCCCATCTGCCATTATTTCAAATAGTTTACAGCCCATTTGCTAATTCTTATGGGTTTTTTTGGAGCCCATATTCTTTTTGTTAGCATTACAGCCCATATTGTGGCCACGGTTAAAAAATTATACGAAATTTTGCATATGTCGGTGCGGTCTGAACTGTTTTTAATCCCGAAATTTCGAGTCACATTCAGACTGATTTTAAAAATAAATGTATATCAATATAAAATCCAATAAATTGTCCACGCATAAAAATCAATGCAATTTAAAATCTCGAAATGAAAAAAAGATATTTGAAACTAATTGCCGGTTTGATGTGCTTTAAAAATGTACAGCCCATTTATCATTACTGATAGGCCATTTTCTCGGCCAGCCGAATGAAGCTCTCCTCGTCTTGAAAGATTTGCAGCCCAACAGGCCTGATAAAGCGACTTACTTGACAAATCACAAAAAAACTGGGCTAGCCATTTTCAGAAAAAAAACCGCGGGGCTGGTTTGTGGTAAACATTAAATAAAAGGTTGTCTAGACAGGCCAGAGTGTCCCGCACAACCCAGTTGACACCCTGCTTCTGTCTCAAAAACAAATTAGATAAATGCCACTCCAATTATGGCGATTCATAAAAATGCCACTGCAATTTCCAAACTTTGAAAAATGCCACTGCAATTTTCGCAAACTTTGAAAAACGCCACTGCAGTTTGCAAACTTTGAAAAACGCCACTCCAGACTTCGAAAAATGCCACTAGAAATGGCATGAAATGGCATTTTTCAAAGTTTGGAAATTGCAGTGGCATTTTTCGGAGGCATTTATCAAATTAACCCAAAACAAAAATAAATGGGCAAGCTACTGGGTCCCTGGTGTCAGCCACTCGTTGTGCAATTCTCTCGTTTATTGACTACGTTGACAATGGCATGGGACCCAGATGTCAGAAATCCACTAGGAGGAGCCATTTTTTTATTGGCTTGAAATAAGGAGGCACTTTCTTGTGTACTGCCATGACCTTGGCGGGTCCTTGCTGTCATCCTCTCCACGTACAATCATCTCCTGATTGTGGACGCGTCAACTTGCTAGGCCCACAAGTCAGCCTCTAAACCCGTGGAGGACAAATACAACCCATTTAAAAAAATAACAGCCCATTCCATACGTTCAAACGAAAAGTTCAACATTTAGAGCAAAGTAACAGGTCTGATCCACATATAGAGTACTGAACTTCCACGTTCAACCATCATAGCCAAGTTAACTATCTACTCCCACTACACAAGTACTAACTTACTATTAGCTAACTAGATGATGCTGGCCACCATCTGTGGTACACGCTAAACGCCGGCACCGGTGTCCTGCGCCTCGCCTCGGACTTGCCAGAGGTGCGATAGGGCGCGTTGCTCGCACGCGTTGGCCCTTTCCATGTCGGCGTGGTCCACCGAAGCTTTGGCTTCCAAGCGGGAAACCCAATTGATGAGCTGGTAGTAAAAAGCAGCGTCGCGAATGCGTGCGTGCCCGACAGCCTCCAGGGCTATTTGCCGGGCGCCGGCCTCCATGTAGTCGGCCCAGCTGCGGGCGCTCTGCTTGTGACTCAGAGCGTTGGTGCGCTACTGCTCCATGTCCTGCTGGCGGCGCAATTCGGCGATACGCTGCTCCTCCGCCAGGCGGTCGCGCTCCAACAACTCCTGCTCCTCCGCCATGCGGTCGCGCTCCAACAACTCCTTGATCTGCGCATTGCCTTCTAAAGACAGATAGAATGCCTCCTCCCTTCGTCTGCCTTCCGATGAAAAACCGAACACTAGTTCCTGCGGTGACACCCTCCGGCGTCGCCTACCGCAGACGGGCGGGGGCATGGCGGATGTGGCGAGCGACGTCGGGCCGGTGGGGGCTTATGAGGATATGGCTAGTTGGGTCACGGTGGCACCGGAGAAGGCCTTGAAACAATACCTGTAGTGGAAAGGTAGCGCGACGGTCATCGGAATTCAATGCATAATGGCTTAGCACGCCAGTTTGCCGTTGAAAACTAGGGAAACTGAAATTATGACTGTGCCATCCCGTCCCGTCTGGGTCGCACGCCGGCATGGCGGTCAAACAAGTGCACTCGAATCATCTCCCTCCTTGTCAATAATGATCCCACGGATTTAAAAAGCCCGCAACAACTAAAGAGTATCTTTTTCGTATCAGTTAGCTGCCTTAATTATGGCCGGCTGCATGCAGGCACTCAGAATCGCTCGTAGGCAGTACGCGAAGCAGCATGCAACGAGTCGCAGCCGAGGGCACGCATGCAGCCACTTAAATCGCTGGAATTAATTAGGCTTAAACTTCTGCATGTCGTTAATTATTGCCATGCCTTGGTCTTGCTACTTTGCTCACGGGACTAATAAACCCGGACGGAGGGAGTACCTTGGTTGGTGAGAGGTTTGAATTAAGCCCTGCAAATCGGAAAGGAGGTACTAGTACGTGCGTGATCCGCTATTTATTCGTGTAGGATCGAGTAGGTCATTTCTTGAATTGAGCCCTGCAAACCGAAAAGGAGGTAGTACGTGCCTGATCCGCTATTTATCCGTGTAGGATCGATAGTGTAGCTTGTCAGTTTCTTCAGAGGTAGGCATTTTTATCTGTGTAGGATCAATAGTGTAGCTTGTCAGTTTCTTCAGAGGTAGGCATACTTCACATCTTGCGTCGCAAATAAAACTGCAAGGAGCGCATTTGTAGGCTAGCTAGTGATCGATTAGTAACTTGTAAACACTGAGCGAACAGAAATAAGTAACTGTTAATGCATCTCAATGATTCACAGATCATATAAAAATATGTAGCTCCAAAAGCAAAGATCAGCCACTTTGGATCTTGCGTCGCAACTAAAACTAACTAGAACGATTCCCATACATAAGATCAACATGTTAATGCATCTCAATGATTCACAGATCATATACAAATATGTAGCTCCAAAAGCAAAGATCTAGAAAAAACATCTGTTCTTCCTACTAACATGGATGCTTCTATTGGCCAACATTCAGTACAGACTGAAAGACAATTTTTTTGTGAAGTCTACAATTCCTCTTGCAAACGTAAGTGGTTTCACCAATAGCTGGAACCATGAGAATGAACCACACATGATGGAGGAACATCCACTTCAATATGACTTGGTCTTCTCTCGATCACACCGCGAGACTATTTTCGGAATACAAACTTTAACTTAGGCAAAATGATGCCGATTGTATAATCAGACCAAAGCAATGAAGCACCAACTGTTGGCCAGTAAATAGTACAGTACTACTTTTCTACAGTCCATGAAGTGACTATCCAACCTTTGTGTCTATTTTCAAATGGCACTGCATACAGTGACTACACTATTCTCTTGTGCAGTTCAACCAAAATTGCGGACACTTTGTTTGTTTGCCAAATAGCAACGGGCAGACATCTTTGTCTGCACAAATATCAAGCAGCTAGTAACATATCAAGCAGCTAGCAAACCACTAGTATTACTATCTAATGGCAGTACAAAAAGAGTAGCAAGATAGTAGCAAACCATGTACCTTCGTAATGAACAGCTCATAGTGCCACCAATTGGATATAAAGGTTTGGAAAAAACATGCTCCTAATGTTGAACCAGTTGGACTTTTTGTGCAGCTCCACTAAAATCGAGCATCCCTGTTTGCATAGATATTGAAAGTGTGATTACTATAAAAGTGTTGCTAGTCGAAGCATAGACTCACAAATATAAGCATTCCAATTTCTTAATGGGAAAAGGTAGCAAGACTGTTTCTAACAACCTGTTTTAAGGAATAAATAAAGCAACAATGACTGATGTCAGGAAGGCATACATAGTTTTTTCTGAAAAACTGAGCCATTCCTGACCTTTCCTCTTCTTTT
The DNA here is from genome assembly GCF_002162155.2 of Triticum dicoccoides. Classification (NCBI taxonomy): domain Eukaryota; kingdom Viridiplantae; phylum Streptophyta; class Magnoliopsida; order Poales; family Poaceae; genus Triticum; species Triticum dicoccoides. The sequence goes on along the minus strand of NC_041386.1, from coordinate 659,578,196 downwards.
AAGCAAATTTTGTGCAGTTCTACTAAAATAAAATGCCATCACCGCCTTGACAATTCAGTAACACTGTACAAAAGGAAATGACTTAACATTACATCATGATGTCAGGTATGTAGTCGACAGGCATTAGAGACAAACATACAGACCTACTCCGATAACATAATGAACATTAATTTTAACAAAGGTATGACTAGCTTTACCGGGATAATTTGAGTGAACTCTACACCATTCGAATACTACAAATATACACTAATCCAATGGCTAGTGCAACAGTAGAGTAGTTAGTTTATTACAGGGTACAGTACAATGGTTTTACTGAACATGTTTCAATAAACTCTAGCACTGGAAGGTTTCCATAAGAACTAACAATAAAAAATGTAAAGGTAACAAGTTTCAGCATTGGTATACTAGTGGCATTAGACAAAATGTAAAGGTAACAATACATCCACAATCAACAGCTGGCCCTAAAATAATCCAGTGACATTAAATGGCATTGCTTAAATTTATCGGTGGCATTAGACTGAGAGCGGCATTAGTTATTAAATGTGGCTTCACTTTAGCAGTAGCATTGCTTGACTTGACTGCTGTGTTATACTAACAGCAAAAAAAGTGGCAATAAGAGCATGGGAGGCCCATTCGGACAGTGGGCGCACCAGTACGATGTACCTCCACGGACGCAGAGTGGTGAGGGACGTATGGTTGCCTAGAGCAACAAATATCCATGCAGCATATGTGGATTACGTCCCATTTTTGTTCTCTTTAGCCACCTTTTTCCTATGTGAGGACAACAAACTGATCGACCTGGTCATTCTCTATTGCATTGTCATGCCTTTCTACCCTTCTTAAACCAAGAGACACGAGACTCGTTCCTTAGCTACTGATTTTCCCCTTTTCAACCTAGATGCGGGTTCGATGCCTACTCTCTTGGACAGTACAGTCTCCCTTCCTTTCCTTATTCAACCCAGACATGGATTAGTCTGCATGAAGTAGGGTTTCCTTTAATACTGCAAATTATGGTTTTCGTCTGCATGGCGAGTAGAGCAGAGGATAGCAAATTGGGAAGATGGTGGAGTGGAAAAAGATCCACATGCAACGACGTGCCAGATGGGGCAATAGAACAATGGTATGGTTTGAAAAGAGGTAGCATACCTGAGGGTCAGCGGGAAGTGGCTTCGCTCGTGGTCGTCGTCCTCCGCACACACTATGGCGGCGAGCTTGGGGACGGAGGCCATCCAGCGCGGGCGCTAGGTGTGAGAGGACGGCCTTGTCGTCAGTGCGTGACCTCGCTCGCCGATGACGAATGCATCAACGCTGCACGTCCTTTTCTTCCCCGGAGGATATGTGACCACCGGTGAGGAGGGAGAGAGGGGCCGTCTTTTTTAGATCTGGAGAGAGGGTGGTAGTGTGAGAAGCAAGTGGGCAGCCCTTGGCAAGAAAGCGCTGAAGCTCCAGCCTATATATCTTTTTTATACTACTAGTACTGGCTATTCCAACATATCAGTGAGACGACGACGAGTAGTTGGAGTATTTCTGAACCGACGTGTAGGCCGGGGCGCCCCTTCGTGAACTGTGGCAAACTGGCAACCGCCCACCAACTCTTTGCCTTTCCCTCTCGATTTGGAACTGCTGTCACACGCTCTTCCTCTCCCGCCTCCATTTTCCTTCAGCCCTTCACCCTTTCTTCTGCCATTGTTCGATCATCTTCTCCATGGAGGGAACAGGACGTAAACGACCCCGTTATTCTTGCCCCGATCCGAAAGATGACGTGGTGGAGGAACTCATTGATCGGTGCGACGTCATCACCTCGGCTAGCATGGCAGGTTCGTTCAAGCCAATTCTTGACTCAACTAATAACATCATTACCAGGAACCCAATAGTCAAGGAGTGGTTTGATCTCCCTTACCTTCTTCGCCGTGACCCTGATGACTGGCGCCGTCACGACGGAGGCCTCGCCCTATGCAAGTTGATGCCGCTTGATAATGATATGTATGATGTTAAGATGCCATCGCTTGAGAGCAAGGCTTGGGCAGGCGCAAATGGAGATTGGGTTGTTTACATTGGGTCCAACTGCGAGTGGGAACTTGTGAATGTGTACACTCGTGACCGGGTTCCACTTCCAAAAATCTTAGCAGACTGCCCAGAGGTTGAGCACACTGGTATTGTACGCACGTTCAAATACAATCATGGTGACTGCCTTCTACGGAAGATAGCAATTTCTCGAATTCCCAACCGCTCTTGGAATTACAACAACTATGAAGTTGTTGCTATCTTTGACAAGCTTGTTGCCGTCCTTGCTGCTTTGACTCGATGGATATTGCTCAAAAATCAATTTCTGTACACGGATGAGTACTGTGATGCAATTGAATACGAGGGCCTTGTGTTTGCTGCCACCACTCGTGGCACTGTTTTTGCATGGATTCTTTGTTTCTGTACGTTTGTCTTCCACCGTAATTATAATTGTTTCATCCACATGCATGCGGGTTAGCAAGTTTCCCTTTACTAATTAACCTTCCTCTTGTGTTTCCAAGGTCCTGCGAACATTCCACCACCTATACTTGAAGATTTTTATAACCAAGGGGGAGATGACGATGGTGATGATCACGAGCATGAGGACGACCAGCACCCATATACTATTTGGCGCCTGGCAACTAATTCCGATGGATCACCTCTTCTCGTGGGTATACAGCCCACTGATGATGTTACTGCTAAGGAAGCAGGTGTAGTCTCCCATGGTCGCACTCTCCGGACCTATTCCAACACCCGTTGCATGGTATTCGGGATGGATACTAGTGTGGTAGCGCCAACTCCTCCCTGGTACAGAATTGATAGTCTTGGAGAAAACTCGCTCTTCCTTGGACAAAACTATCCAATGATGGTGAAAGGCGATCCAACTGCTATTGACACAACGTTACTACCATTTATGAGAAGCAAATGTGTCTATACCTCGGACATTTGGGTGGTTCCCTACCCTGGTACTGATATAGTAGGCCGCTTCAGCCTTGATGATCAGTCCTGCGTTGGTCTCCAGATCGACAATGGATGGCCCGTCCCAGAGAATCACTTGTGGTTCAAAGCAAGCGTTTCCAACGCTGAGGAATGGTTGAGTTGAAGTTCATTTCATTGCTTGTTATTTGTTGTGTGGTGAAAACTTTAGTATTTATAATGTATCCTCGTTGTCGATGTCGGTTTGATGACCTGTTGTATGTAATAAAATGATATGCCTGTGATAAACTTACTAAATTTATGAATGGCTTTCGAGTCGCTTCTGTGAGTGAGGGGTGCGACGAGGCAAAAAAATATTTTCCGAATACATAATTGTATGTGCATTGCAACAGGTTATCGGATGAGGCCAATCAACAGTAGTAGTACACTATTTGTACTAGCTTCACATGCTTCGCGCGTTGTGCGGGTGTTTTTACTGTAGCCATATTGTACTCTACTACGTAACCAGCACCTTGAATCCTCGATACTAGTAGTACTATATAGTAAGTAGTAGGAGTAGTAGGGTGGCATGGGCCAGAACAAGCATTCACGTCCAGGAGTATGGCACACGCCACTAGCACGACTTCCATCTGACACCATATTTCTTGGAGTCCGTGCTAGAGCAATCTCTTCAACCTCATCGTTACTCTAACTCAGCCATCGCACGGCAGGCGAGGTGGGGGTTTGCCGATAGTCGGTTTCCTTAACTGCGGTCCCACTTGTAAGGCCAACTGCAACGCACGACCCCAAACGGACCTCCGTTTTGCACGAACTCCAACGATAATTTTGACTAGAAAAGCAAGACCAAAGAAAACAAGAACCACAAGAATACATTTTACTAATCCTATGAGTTGGATTAGTGCCTTCTTGATGCATTCATTGTTGATCTGCGGAGGCTCGATCTTGCGTGCTTCTTTCTTCTTTGAGTGTAAAGAAGTAGACGTTGCTTCCTCGCATCTAGTCTCATGTCTAGCCTATATTCTAGTACTCCCTCTGGTCCGTTTTTCTCTGCGTCTAAGCAACAACACGCATACCAATTAGGAGTATCAACAAGTGCACTAATCTCATCTATAGCCTCTGTGCTAGCTAAAAGTGATAGAACATCTGCTAAATTGCGCTCTGTCAATATATGGATGTACTCTTATTCCCAATACGAAAACTTGCATCCATTCTACTCCCTCTGTTGCACAATACATGCCTTCTATTTGTCAAAATATATATGTATCTAGACATGTTTTAGTATATAGGTACATCCATTTTTGGACAAATGGAAGTCAAGTATTTTGGAACGGAGGGAGTACACAATAAAAAATTTAAGTTAGCACAACTAGTCTAATCCGAGAGCACAACCGAAGATTTGGCTGGGTTCTTCCTCCTTTTGCCGACACATGGGACATCCAGCATCCAGGTCGTCTCATGAAAGAAAATAGAGTGGTAGTTGAAGCCACGAGATGTTCATCTTGGGCTAAACTGTAAATAGAATCTTACTACTCTTGAGTAACTCCAAAAGCGGCCACTATAGATCTTTCTTGGATTTGTTTGTCATCACCAGCACGTCGAGGTGAAAGATGTGCAGGTTCAGTGGGTCCTCTTGTGTTTTCACTGACATGTGGGGCCGCATGTGAGCAAACAGACGATGGGCTCCATGCGTCCGCTGGCTGGCTGAGAAGAGAGATAGAGGAGGGCTGAGCACGGACTATAGGAAATTTGTTCTACGTACCTCGATATAGGCTTGATATAGTGGGCTGGGATGGGCCATAACTAGCATTCATGTCTAGCAGTACGGCACACGCCACCAACACGAGTCCCATCCAACACCAATTTTCTTGGAGTCCATGCTATAGCCATCTCTTCTCCCTCCTGTTTTCTCATCCATCGCGCGGTGGGCGGGGTGGGGGTTTGCCGATAGTCGGTTTGCTCAACTGCGGTCCCACTTGTAAGTGAAAATGCAACACCGCACGCATTCCCGCTTGAGCGGTGTGCCGGACTAACCGTGTGGGGGTGCGACGCGGACACGGCAGGCTTTTCCTTTTGAACTCGTAACTTGTAAAATTTGGTTCTGCTCCATGGCACGAACGATAGATAGAAATAACGATTTTGCCTAGAGTAATGAGAAGTTTGGTTCTAGCGCCGTTCATGCATGGAGTACGTACGAAAATTATGAATTTGATGCGAAAGGTAAGATAATTACTATAGTATCATATACTACTACATGGATTTGACGGAAAGATAAAAATACATACGGATCCATCAACGACATCCTCATGCCCTAGTGCGCCGGGTTACCAACCGACGTGTGAGGAGTAGCGGCGTTGACGGCGAGCTCAACGTGCTTCTGAACAGTGCCGTCCAAGGTTGCCTTAAGGTCCAAGAAGGCCAGCGTCCTATAGTCCTCCTCTTGCATGTAGTAGTCCTTGTGGACGATTTGCGCGTAGACGTGGGTGATTATGTCGATGGTGTCTTGCCGCGCCAGGCGCTGCGCGGCGAGCACGACCTCGAGGTGGACATTCTCCAGCGCGATGGCGGGCAGTCGTAGAGCCACCAGTGTGTCGAAGAGGTTGTCACCATAGTGGCCGTTGAGGGTGGCGAGCATCGTAGAGCCTGGGCGCGTCGGCTGGAGGCTTACATCAAAGTCGTCCGCGAGCTTCTTGACGACGGTGAACTTATCGAGGAAACCGACGAGGACCTCGTCGAACAAGGAGATGAAGCTGTCGTCCAAGCGGCCCCTCGCCTTGGCGGCCTCAAGCAATACTACCTGGAGACGTTCCTCATTGCCGGGCCGCAAGCCAGCATCGTGGACCATCTGGCATAGTTGGCTGATGCTCGCGCTCATCGCCTCCATGGGTGAACTGATCTTGCAATTCGAGTGATCACTCTTGCCCTTGGTTAGCGTGCGTTGGTGCATAGGATTTCGTACTACTCCTCGGCCCTCTACTGCACCTGCCTTTGGCTGTATGATAGGTGGGCCAGCCACCCCTGGGCCCACGTGTCATTCACCCAAAGGCAGTTGTCGTAAGTCAATGAAGTTGCGTCCCCCTCCGTGCCGGTGCAGTATAGTCATCTCACCGGACCTCTAGTTGGGGCCAAACGAGAGAAATTTGATGTTTACCGGTTTATTGGTCCCCCTTGCATTTTGCGCCAAGTTTTGACCTTTGATTTAACTAATAAAATGTTAATGCATGTAAACAAAAATGTTGTGTAAGTCACATTACGAAAACCAAATAATCCCAAAACACTTAGGCACGGTGCATTAACTCCCTCCTTGTTTCTTATTTCGTGACATATCAACCAATGAGAGATGTGGGCCATGCATGCTTTCAATGACTTGAGACTACCAAACATGACATGCAGTGTTTAGTTCATTGCATGTAATCCTATTAGTAGTTAGCAAAAAAACATTAAGTTCTCTCGCCGATAGGAATAAAACACCATGTATTTATTTACAGAGGGAGTGGTACATTTTTTGTGACATGCATTACTACTAGATATTGCTAGTCAAATACTAAAATCCAGATGGACGTGGTAGTACTCCTAAATCCAGACAGTGGTGCTACTAGTACTAGCACTGTACTACCCGTTGGTCAAATTATTACGTGCTGCTCCTCACAGTGAAGTGACAAGACCCTACGCCGGAGATGACACCTGAGTATAGGCGCCGTGTTCGGCATACCATAGTCAGCCTCACCGTATGCAGTCACTATCATCATGGCTATAGAGCTAGCCTGCTTACAACTAGCCATGTTCGACATAATTTCTCGTGCGTAGATGCCCGTGCATTGCATGGAACACCAAGATTGGGGGTGGACGGCTCCAGCAGCGACCATCATTCCAGATTTTTCCACCGCCTTCTAGATGTGGTGGGGAGGAGATAAGGCTAATTGTGAGAGACAAGGAGTTGTTTGTAAATAGGGAACAAGTATGGGCATCTTTTTGCAAAAATGGAGAAGCTTAGTTTGTACGCGTCAGATCTAGATCCGACGGCAATTGGTGAAAGATGGGAGGCACAACATCATCACCAACTCAGGACCTGTTTGATTCGCAGGATTTTGAAAACGCAGGAATAGGACACGGCAATATTACAAGTTTCAAACTGATATTACAAATGTTAGGAGTAATGCTGCACCTAGGGAGAGGGAATTACTAGGAAGTTTACATAAGAACTTTCGTTACTTTAGGTGGATGCAGCATTATCATACAAACTAAAATCCACCACCCTGAAAAGTTACTAATGGGCAAATAAGTTTTCGAGTCTCTGGCCACTTGATGTTTCAAAACCAAATTCAGCTTCTGCGGAGACTTTGTCATTTAGGCTTAGACGCTTGCGGTGATCAGCACGCCATTCATTGTTGCACTAGAGAATGCCAAACCTCATTACCTTGAGCACACTTGCCTCCAGAACAAAGAACCTGGCCAATTTAATCTCAGATGTGCTGCCTCGATAGTCGATCAAATCAATTTCTGTAAGATGGAGATCAAGGCATTCGATGAGATTGTTATAGTGCAGCACATTTTTTCACTTTCGGGTCTTTTTTTATCTGCAAAAGAAGAGAACATATTAGAGCAGCTGGCTGCATATGATTGTCGTGTCATCAACAGGTACCAATATCATTCGCTCATATGATAGGGTTGGCTGGCTAGTGATATTTTTTCACTCTCTCTCTCTCTTTCTGTTTCCTCTCATTTAACTAGGAGCACGTGAAGAGCTTGGGCATTTGTTGCCTTCCACTATGTGGACGATGCCATATTTCGCAAAAGTATGCCACATAATATGCATCGATGTCAAATCAAAAGATTTTGGCACCGCTCTCGCGATGTGAGAGAGTTGGCACCACTGTGCACACAGACCCACATGTATAAACAAATCAATCAAACCAACTACACCAGCCTCTCACTCTCCCAAACAAGTGTTTTTATTGCCTCAGTCCTCTCTCTCTCGCACGCAGTGTTTTTTCATTGCGTGAGTTAATTTGGCACCAGCAAAGTAGGTGATCCAGATTGGGGCACCAGGTGAGCAATGGAGGGGCATCGATGCCAAATGCATCACAAGTGAATTTGGCACATGTTTTGGCCTACATAGCCCACTTTTGTACTCCCTCCGTCCCAAAATTCTTGTCTTAAATTTGTCTAAATACGGATGTATCTAGTTACATTTTAGTGTTAGATACATCCGTATCTAAACAAATGTAAGACAAGAATTTTGGGATGGAGGGAATACTACCTCGTATTTAGTATAAAATTTTGACCATAGAGTTACCTAAGAAAATGCCAATGCATGTCACTAAAAATTACACCATTTGAAATTATGTTCAAATACGAATCCAATGATATAGTTCTTAGTGACATGCATTAACATTTTGTCAGTTAAATCTATGGTCAAATTTTGATACTACAAAATTGGAAGAGTAAACCAGGACAGAGGTAGTACTCCATAGAGTTACTGGAGTAGTCTAAGTTACTTTCCACTATGACTAGCCTAGGCTACTATAGTAGTAGTACAGCATAAAAATGATGCAGATGATCACGTGAGAAAAAATACTAAAAACATTTCTTTCGGTGCAGTGCGTAGATGCAGTTTTGAACACTAGACTTGTCATCGTAATTTGGGAAAATTACGAAAAAATTGAGCTACGTTGTGATTACCATTTACTTATAGGAAAGAAGTTTCACCTTGATGAGTAGCTTCTCCGTGCACGGAAAGCATGTAAGGAATCCAACAACTTGATAAGATTGGGGCCGATAGATTTTAGTGCTAAGATCTTCACTGTGCGCATGGACTGGGTCAAGCTTGTGGGAATCATTTTCTGGAAGACGGTCGTAAATACATCAAGAAGAAATTTAAAAATGTGAATTTCAAGAAGACGGAGAAGAAGATGAGTGTTGTAATTGAACGATTATGGATCCAATAAAGAGTTCGGAGAATTTGGCAGACGAGTACACCAACGCTGTCAATTTCGGCGCGTCAATGACCCTGATTTTTGTTGGACCTTCTAGATCCGATACAAGCAATCTCTCAAGGAAAGGCGCATTCTCAATGACCATAACGTGGAACAGCTGGAATGATCTCTTCCCAATTGATGTCTTGTTGTGGGGCCAGCAAGACACATAAATCCATCGGAGATTCGTCGAGGCGATGTGGAGGCTAATGAACCCGTAGATCTGCTCAAGACGAAGGTACTCGAGCGTAGTACAGCTGTGGAGCAGGTGCTCCATAGCCTTCTTCGAGATAACAACGTCGAAGAGGTCGAGCTGCTTGAGTTGAGGGAGAAGAAGGGCGGGCACGGCATTAATCTGGGGAAGATAGCAGGAGCTGAAGCTGGTGCGGCGCAGCGTTGGCGTGAGGCGGAGCACGGACGGCGGCAGAGAGCGACATCGTCCAGCTTCAAAGCTGAGCTCCTCGAGCTGATCTAGGGTGGGGGATAAGAACCACTCGTCGAACTTGGTTGGACCTTGCAGTTGGTACTGAACATGCGGATGTCAAGGCGTCTGGCTGGCCCAGGGTGCGATGAAAGGATCTTGGAGACTGCGGCCATGCGTTAGCAATCCCCGTCGCAGAGGCAGCTGTCGACGGTGAGGTTGAGGGGGACGCAGTGCCAGAGGGGGCGCCACCGCCGGGAGAGCAGGGCGGTCCACATGGTAGATTTGGTGGGGAGGAGGCCGATGATGACGAGCAGCATGTCATCGGGGAGGCTGCTGATGAAGTCCAGGCTCGCCGGATGCGGTTTTGGCTCGAGCCGCCTCCGCTTGTTGGCTGCCTCGCCGTCCATCTCAACCGGCGGCGACGCCGTGTACACGTGTGCTAGTGTGTGTTGTGTGCTGGGTGTGCGCGAGTGCGTCCTTCTATGCACGCCGCCGCGCAGTGGTGAATTGTGCGCGAGTGCGTCCTTCGCGCGCAAGAAGTTTGTCCTCAATGCGCCCTCAATTTACTAGCGTGCGGGGTGCTACCCCGAGTGGTTTCAACTTTGTTTACTTCACCGCGTGTCAGATGGGCCTCTAGTTTACTTATTTTCACCCACTGCCACATGGGCCAGCACACCAAGATACAGAACACGAGCTGACAATGCAGCATGTGGATTGGTTGACCGGTCAACTAAACAATATGCGGAGCTATACGCTGACATAGTGAGCATATAATCCGTCGGTATAGAGAGTTCGAGTGAGAGGGGAGGCCCGTGAGAGATAGCAGAGAGAGAGAGAAAGAGCTACTCCCTCCGTTTGATAATGTAGTTACAACATTTTTTTAAGTCAAACTTTTGAAACTTTGACCAAATTTATAAAGAAATTACTTATATCTACAATACCAAAGATAAATGATAGTATGAAGTAAGTACATGTTGTGATGAATCTAATGATCGTTCCAGATGTAAATGTTTTTCTCCACATATACCTGGCCAAACTTTTCTGAGGTTTGACTTTTCAAAACATCCATATGCTTATGGATGTGACAGAGTCCCTAGAGAGAGAGAGAGAGTGAAAAAAGTGTGTGTGCGTGTGTGAAAGAGACATGGACAACACACGATAAAAGTAGAGAAAAAGCGTGCATGTCTTATGCAAACATATCACACATGCATCTTCGACAATGGAGGCAAGGTGAGAGAGGAAGACCCCTAGCACGTGACCAAGAGGGGTCTGACAAACAAGGGAGAGAGGTCGAGAGAGACGTATGGAGAAAATGCAGACATGGGGAGGAGAGAGTGTATGTTTGTCATAGAGAGATCCCCTGGAGATCGTGATGGGACTACATAGGTGGGAGATCGAGTGACAAGGTGTGTGCGCGATAGAAGATGCCCCGAGAGATATCGAGATAGACGTATGGATGGAAGGAGACAATACGTGTGTTCCTGATGGCTAGTAAGAGATAATCATACTTAGGAGGGGGGAGTGCTTGCGCCTATGGCCCTGTTTGGATATTCTAACTCGATTAGAGGTTAGAGTTAGATTCATACCCTGAACTAACCCTGAACTAACTCTAAGTAAACAGGTGTTTGGATGGCAGGGTTAAATGGAGCACGGATACGGCGAGGCACCTTCACAGGCGATGCGAGAGGGAGGGAGGGAGAGGACGAGAAGCTTCAAGGAAGTGGGGAGGGATCTGCTGCGGGGAGAGCGAGAGAAAAAAGTGTTTATTAGTGGTCCTGAGAAGAACTAACCCAAATAAGCACCTCTTCGATGGGTTAGTTTTTTGGATGGGTTAGATGCATCTAACCTAAACTAACCCTCCTGTTTGGATCTTTTTGGGTTAGTTGACTCCAAACTTACCCAAACTAACTCTAACCCATGGATCCAAACAAAGCCTATGATGGAGTGAGGGATTATGGTACTTAGGGGGGCGCGTGTCACATGGAGAGAGAACAAGGGCGGAGAGTGTTGGATGGGTCTATATGTATAGCGCGAGCGAGACATGTGTATGTGTGAACCATGGAGATATATATAAGGCCAGTTTGGCTTGCGTCGTGAGCATCTTTTGCGTGGCCTGGGGTTGTGGCTGGATTTCATGCACGCTTGTTTGGTTGCTACCCTGTGAAAAAGAAAGCCTGACTGGGCTGGGTTCCCTTGCACTCTAATTAGCCTGGCTGAACTCCAGACACTGCAAGTAGCCTAGCCCAAGCGACCGATTTCGAACGCCTGGCCGTGCCTGGTCGTGCGTCCACGAGGCTAACAGCAACATGGATGGATATTAGCATTAAATAATTCATGCATGGATTGATTGATGGGATGTTGATGCTTTGCCTGGCCCAGGCATGAACCAACCGCTTCAGCACCACACAAGCCTGGCCAGGTAGAAATATTTTACATCTCACGTCCACACCAGGCAGTACCGGCCATCAAGGCATGAGGGTCAGGTCACGAACCAAACTGACCAATAAAGTTTGAGAGAGATTGAGGATCCCCGATAAGGCTGAGTGGTGCGTCAGATAGCTGAGAGGGGGAAAGAGATATTCCATCCGCTCGATAATGCAGTGCATGTAAATTTTTTAGAAGTCAAACTTTGGAAACTTTGATTAGGTTTAAGCAAATGTTATTTATATCTACAATACCAAAGATACATCATACAAAACTACATCTCATGGTGAATCTAATGGTATATGTTTGTCGTACTAGATGTAATTGTTTTTCTCCACGTACATGGTCAAACTTTGTGATGTTTGACTTTTCAATAAATCTATATGCTATGTACGGAGGAGAGTGCCTCAGTCGAGACAGATCAAGTGCGTGTGAAGGAGAATGAGTAAGTGTGCAAAAAGAGTATGTGTGTGAAAGAGAAAGTGACAACAAATGATAAATTAGAGAGAGTGTGTGTTTTTTGTTTCTTATGCGAACATATCACGCATGCATCTCCGAGATGGAAAAGCGAGGCGAGGGCATACACGAAGATAGCTAGTGTGTGATTGTTCGCAACGGAGACAGACACCCCTGTAGCACATGTCCAATAGAGGTCTGGCCAACAAGGAAAAAAGGTCGAGAGGGACACATGGATGGCATGGACGCATGGGGAGGGAGAGAGGGTGTGTTTGTGATAGAGAGACCCCCTTGAGATTGTGAGGGGACTATATGGGTGGGAGATCGAGGGAGTGCGTGCGCGATAGAAAGATGCCCCGAGAGAAATCGAGATAGACCATGCACATGTTTGTGATGGAGACTAAGATTAGCTACTCATATACATATAGGGGGGACTGCGTGTGCCTACAATTGAGTGAGAGACCATCATACTTGGCTAGATGGGAATGAGATTGTGTGTGTGTGCGTGTGAGATGGAGAGAGAACGAGGGAGAGAGATAGAGTTTTAGATGGGCCTATCGAGTGCGAGTGAGATATGCATGTGTATGTGTGACCCAGGTGGATGGAGAGTTTGAGAGAGGGGGAGAGCTCCGAGACGACATAGTGGTGCGTGAGAGAGTTACATGCAAAGAGCCAAGGAATTTGTGTGTGTACGATGAGTGCACCCAAGATATCTAGCTTCGACTAGCTAGAGTATCATACATAATGTGCGAGAGAGACCTATAGATGGTGTATATATGAATGCGAACTAGAAAGACCCCCC
>NC_041386.1:659563868-659564846 GCF_002162155.2 Triticum dicoccoides | reverse complement strand
AGAGAGAGAGAGAGAGAGAGAGAGAGAGAGAGAGAGAGAGAGAGAACAGGAGTCCGGGAGAGGGGGAGGTCGCGTTTTATGCATCAAAGACTGATATAAACCATGTTTTGATATAAACTTGCATTCAAATATTTAAATTGGAGAACATGTTGTCTGCAATCCACACATGAACGGATATATGCGTATATAAAACAAGTTCATTAATTTGACTTTCAACATGTTCATGGAGTACTATAATACTGTACAACATGCTACTCGATTGAGGTGTTCAATTTTGGATTTAGTTCACTATTTTGACCTACTTAACGAGCTAGTTCATTGAATCGAGATATTTCATTTTGGGTTTGATTTGCGTTTTTTAGTGGGTCAACTATTTGTCATATAGTCAATCACTAGCAACGAGCATGTAAAAACACATTACTCCCGAGCATCATCTCTCCATCTAAAAAAGAAGTGGCAAGCTAATATTTCAAAATTTGATTCGAATCGACTTGGTAAGGTAGACGTGGATACTCGTTCTCCCAAAATTTGAATGAACCGTTAAACATCCTCTCTGCTCGATGGAATTCGCCCGAGCAAATAAATGGGAGACGCGAAATTACCGTCCTATGTGGGACACGCATCAATTGGCCAGTTGTACATCGAGGGTAGGTTCGTAACTTCATCCAAGCGCGCCTTCTCCTCGGCCGAAATGACATGTGCCAAATAATTGATAAACCATGGTCGGCAAAACAGGCTCTCCTCTCCCAAAATAGCTCGCGCCCACTATTTCAAAAACGCTCTCCTCGCCCGAAATCGCTCGTGCCCACTATAGTTCAAAACACGCCCTCCTCGCCCAAAATCGCTCCCGCCCACTATTTCGGGAGATGCAAAGTTACTCTACTATCCCCGACCCTCAGTACACAGACCAAAGCCGAGAAGCCTATAGGCAAGGGTAGAACTGTAACTCCCCCTCACATTTCAGACAAATGCGTCCGT
>NC_041386.1:659553535-659563676 GCF_002162155.2 Triticum dicoccoides | reverse complement strand
ATTCATACCTCGTGGGCGCCAAATCACCTTCTCCCCGGGAAGCTCCCTCCTCCCGAGCCGCGAAACCTCAGCCCCACCTCCATGGTGCCCCGCACCGCACCAATTTCATAGCCGCCCTCCTCCCTAATGCCGGAGACGCTGTCCAATTGCCATCGTGCACTGGGTCGTGTGCCTCTTACTCTGTTCTGCTGGTGCTGCCTCGACGACGGCCGCGTGAACCGTACCGGAGCCAACTCACCCCCACCGTTGTTCACGGCGCCGGAGCGGCTCCAACTTCGGATCTGTCCAGAGTCCTGGCGCTGCTTCCGCGTAGCCGTCGACCGTCGCGACATCGCTCTTTCCCTGCCGCCGGTCGCCACCGCAACCGCGCCGGCCTCACCGACTCGGCAGCTGGACCTGCCTACTTCACCATGCCGCCAGATAGGTCATACCCTCATCTCAAATCACTTTATTTAGGCGTCAGTTGTCTGAATTTTTATTCTGGGCCAATCGATTCCCAATGGGAAGCAGCACCCCTCGAGGCGGCGCAGCTCCTAGGCTGCCAGTTGGCTGGTGTCTAACGTAAGGGTGTGGGGCCGCAAGTTCACCGCGGAAGTAGCGCTTAGATGGCTATCTTTTAGAGTTGCGTGGGTTGAAGGTATTGCCGCCGCCCGATCTGGATGACGGGGAGTCTTTGTGGATTAGCCCAGGGGCGGCGCAACCACGGTAGTGCGGTGGGGCGGGGAGCGGGGTTTTGGCCGGGGCCACAGATGGCGGAGGCAGGCTACTCTGTCGTTGGTCGCTGGCTCTTCGGGGAAGATTCCGAACGGTGTCAGCCGGGAGGCACAAGACGGCCATCAAGTCATCCGGCGTAGATCGGATAGTACCAAAATAAAATAAAATCATGTGACCCCAATTTAGTCTTCAGTCAATAGACGTGTGACCACTCTCGTACCTTGTTGTTGATCTCTTAGTGTATTTCTTCAGATCAAAGAGATATGTCGTTCTTAACATTATGCGTTATCTGCATCTTCAGACACACCATCTTCCGACTCACCGCAGCTGCTCCAACAAGGGAAGCATACACCAGAAGGGAGCTACAGTCCCCACTCAACAGTTCCCTGCTTCGAATGCGCGTGCCCAACATGGACAGCCACAACAACTGCAGGGCCATCGACAAGTTAGCACATGATGCTCACTCCTATGGATAGCAGCCAGATAGGTTGTACCCTCATCTTACTTGTGTGCAACATTTATGGCTTTGTTATTCATCTAAGCATGGAAAATAGATCATCACATTTCACTGTATGTTCATGCTGATCTCTTACAGGTCTTGTTCAGGAGTTCACGTTGTTCCATAGTTCAGCTAAGATACTTGTTCTTTAGGTAATGCTGTTCCATAGTTATCAACCATCAGCCAATGCTATCCCACAGGCTGGTGATTATAGTATTATACCACTTCTAGTATTACCTATGTTGTTCTTTAATACTTTTGTGTGCCATCTAGTTAATCTCGAGTACAAACGATACATCTTCTGTAGCTTTCATCTGTGTTCTCTCTTTAGTTTATGAGACCTGTTGCTGCTAGTTAACCCCAGTACTACTATTTATGTCGTCTCCTACAGGCACTCATTTACATAAATCTAACTACTAGTTGTCTTCCATGCATATCAGATATAATTGCACACACTGATATATCCACAAGAACCACACGGAGCAATGTAAAGTCCAATAAACTTGATGTCAATGATACCCAATATGATGGAACATGTAAAGGCAGTTCTTCAGAAGACTTGCAGAAAGATAATGAATCCTCTTCACCCCACAAGGTCCTTGCTCTAACTTGGCCTGTGATATGGGTACAACATGCATATAATGTCCTGGAGTGTATCTACTCTGTTGCAATGCCATGTGCTTAGCATGCTGATCATGCATGTAAATATGTCATGCCTTCCTGTTTTTCAGTAGTTATTCCATTCATGATAACATGTTTTCAAATTCAAGTACTGTCATTCTACTCTATCACAATGCCATCTGCTTAATTTGGACATCATGCTTCTGAATATCTTATGCATTGTTATTCATCAGTATGTACTTCATCTTTCTGCCATACCATGTTTTTTACATTGAAGTGATGTTCTAGTGCTCTGTTGCAATGCCATGTTATTTTCCCAATCATACACGTGTATGTTGCCTTAGTTATTTCTGTACTTATTCCTCTAGCATATAGTTTTACATTCAACTAGTGTTTTTTTTGTTGTGTTGTCCTGTCGTATCCCTAGCTCTTACACCATACTCCCTCCGTCCGGATTACATGTTGCCGAAATGGATAAAAAAAGATGTATCTAGAACTGAAATACGCCTAGACTCATCCAATTTTTTTCCGGATGGAGGGAATACATGTCAATATGTCATGCCTTCCTATTCTTCCGTACCTATTCCATCTCTCTGCTATCGCATGTTTTATAATTAAAGCACCATTCTTCTATACAAGGCATGCAAGGGGAAGACGACTATGTTAGAATCTGAAGGGTTACAAACAAGGCCTTTGCAAAAGATCCAAACGCCAGGAGATAATAAACCAACTCCAGTTTTTATATATACTGCTCCAGCACAGAGAAACCCAACTCCTACTGATAATAAGCAGATTCTAGTGGCCAAAGAACTAGTCCACTCTAGTCCAGCAAAAATATGTCAACTCAATTCTAAGAAGCGTGTGCATATTCTTGCATCATGAAATTTTATAGCATGCTGATCATATTTTCTACATGTTTCTTACCCATCTCTCTTTTAGAAAATAAGCTTAACAGATAGAAGAATTTCTGCAATGGTATCTTCTATGAGAAAGATTTTTGCAGGAATTCTCTATGCTCCAATGTAGATGTAAGTACCTGTTGTATATCACTATATTTTTACATCAGCATGTATTTTGTTAATCGGCGTGAATCCAACCTTTATCTGATCTAAATTTAGTTGTAGCAATATGTATGATTAAAGGCCACAATGTTGATTTTTGTAAGGAAACTGCCTGGTAGTTTCGCATCCTGAGCTGCATGAGTGTACTATCTCATATCAGTGGGTTTGGATACTTTGGTTCTGCAGTGGGTTTTTCAGTGTGTTTTTCTACTGTGTTGTCCTGTCGTATCCCTAGCTCTTACATCATACTCCCTCCATCCGGATTAAATGTCGCAGAAATGGATAAAACTGGATGTATCTAGAACTGAAATACGCCTAGACCCGTCCATTTATTTCCGGATGGAGGGAATACATGTCAATATGTCATGCCTTTGTATTCTTCAGTACCTATTCCATCTCTGCTGTAGCATATTTTATAACTGAATCACCATTCTTCTATATAAGGCATGCAAGGGGAAGACGGCTATGTTAGAATCTGAAGGGTTACAAACTAGGTCTTTACAAAAGATCCAAACGCCAGGAGATAATAAACCAACTCCATTTTTCATAGATACTGCTCCAGCACAGAGAAACCCAACTCCCACTGATAATAAGCAGATTCCAGTGGCCAAAGAACTAGTCCGCTCCAGTCCAGCAAAAGAATGTCAAATCCATTCTAAGAAGCATGTGCGTATCCTCGCATCATGAAATCTTATAGCATTCTGATCATATTTTCTACATGTTTCTTACCCATCTCTCTTTTAGAAATAAGGTTGAACGATAGAAGACTTTCTCCATTGGGATCGTATTCAAGGAAAATATCTTGCGGGAATTCTTTGTGCTCCAATGCTGATGTAAGTACCTGTTGTATATTACTATATTTTTACATCAACATGTATTTTGTTAATTGGTGTGAATCTAACCTTTATCTGATCTAAAATTAGTTGTAGCAAAATGTTAAAGGTGCCAATGTTGATTTTGTAAGGAAAACTGCCTGGTAGTTTTGCATACTGAGCTGCATGAATGTACTATCTCATATCACGCACATTACTGAATTGTAGTGCTTCTCTGGTTGCCCATTCATTCATTGTGTCAATGTTGCTTTCGTGCTACCTTACCTGGCTGATGATAGTTGTGCCATATTGTGTTAATTTGGTGTAGGCTAGTTGCCCAAACGTTCATTGTGTCAATGTTGCTTTCCTATTATCTGACTTGGCCAATGATAGCAATGCTAGTGTGTTAATTTTGTGCAGGCTGCTGAAGATAAGAAGACAAACTCTGAAAACAGCAAGGCAACCCCATTGTTTCTTTCCAGTAAATCTAGGCCAGGTAATATGGCAATAACTCATGATTAATCTGTTTGGCTCCCGTCCTAATTTATGTTATGATGCAGTGGTCGAGACACTCTCCACTATCAATAATACAAGCCTGCCAAAATCGCCATCTGAATATGTTCAGTATCCTCTGTCTCGAATGCAATGGAATAAATGTATGTTTGTGAACCAATTAATGGCTGAAGCAATGATGGAAATGGTGGATGAATCAGAGGTGCGGAGTCATGCAACACAACAACTGATCAATGTTTTCAGAGACAGTGTAGCAAAGCAAAAAGAACTTGCCCACGTGCTTATGGGCGTCATCTGTGCTGAGGTTGCAGATTGTGACATTGTAGATGGTTAGGTTCTGCTCATTTATTTGCACTGGCATCAATCTTTGATTGCCCAGTGGATGTAATTTCCTGTAATATATGCTGGATGTGCTGTATGTCGTACCTTTGCTTGATCGGTTTTGGTCCTGTGCATAATTGCTCGTCGTAATGGGCTCAAATTATCTAATTTGGCCTAAAGACATGTACGAACTTTAGTGGGCCCATTAAGTTAATGGGCCGTTACTAGGCCGAAAGTTAATGGTCGGCCCTCTTACCTCCCGGGTCGTTAACAGGCCGACATCGAAGCGGGCAACAGGTGGCCCCAATTTATTTCACAGGCCGTTAGTAAGTTTGGGCTACATATGGCCCAACTATACTATAGGCCTTTAGCAGGCCGAAAGAGACTGCGGGCTTGTACTGGACCATGAAGACCATGGGCCGCTAAGAGGCCGAAAGTCAGGTCATATTATAAATGGCCCAACTGTGTTGTGGGACTTTAGCAGGCCGAAAGAGAAACCGGGCTGGTATTGGACCATGAAGGGCATGGGCCGTTAAAAGGCTAAAACTTAGGTCCGACTGCAAATGGCCCAACTCATTTATGGGTCGTCAACAGGCTGAAAGTGACACCGGGCCAGAAATTGGCCCAACACTTAAATGGGCCGCTAGAAGGCCGAAACTCGGGTCTGACAACAAATGGCCCATCTGATTTATGGGCCGTCAACAGGCTGGAAGACACACCGGGGCGGAAATTAGCCCAACATTTAAATGGGTCGCTAAAAGGCCGAAAGATGTACATCCTGAAAATTGGCCCATCCATTAAATGGGCCGTTAACAGGCCGAAATCTCATCAGGCCGATATTGAGCCAAAATATATAGCAGGCTGTTAACGGGCTCGAACTGACGATGGGTTGCAATGGTGTCAAATCTTTAACGGGCCGTTGACGAGCCGAATTGGCACATCTCATATGGGTCATGGGCTTAAATGGACCTGACACAAGTAGGCCTTCTATGGGTTGGCCTGCTAATTTTTACTGGGTCGGCCTTTTCACAGGAATGGGCCTCTGTTGGGCCGTGCCACGTGTCGACGTATCATAGGTGCCTTCCATCCAATGAGTGGATGACATCTGTCCCAACGATGAGCCGACATGTGTTTCCTCCAGCCAATGATGATTTTACACGTGGAAAATCCCCATTGGTCGGGGCTGTTAACAGGTTATCGGATTCAAAACCCGACCCGATAGCTTAACGGCGTTCCGTTACGGTGGATGCCACGTGTCGGTCACCCTTGACGAAAGCACTTCTGTGACGCGCGATTTATCGTCATGGAAGTGGACACTTCCGTGATGATAATTTTGGTAATGTCATGGAACACTTCTACGACAGCACAGGTATGACTATCTTGATTCTGTCATAAATTTGTCATGGATGTACATGCATGACAGAATACGCGACCTACTGTGACAAACACGTATCATCACGGAAGTGTATTTTTTTGTAGTGTTAGACGCACAGATCGGGACCCCCTACCCGAGATCCGCCGGTTTTGACACCGACATTGGTGCTTTCATTGAGAGTTCCTCTGTGTCATCACTGCAAAAGCTTGATGGCTCCTTCAATCGTCAACAACAACATGGCCCAGGGTGAGACTTTTCTCCCCAGACAGATCTTCGTGTTCGGTGGCTCCGCACTGCAGGCCAATTCGCTTGGCCATCTGGAGCAGATCGACAGCTACGCCCCTGGCCATCGGGTCAGGTTCAGAAACCTAAACTACACGGCCGATATCCGCGGAGACTTGATCTTCAACGGATTCGGGCCTATGCCAGGAGCGCCGGACAGTCACGATGAGCACGCCTTAGACCTGTTGTCGGACAATGCTCGAGATATTGCCCCTGCAGCAGCCCCGGACCTAAATCCGGGGCATATTGCGTCGCCCGAGGACGGGTGGATGGACCCGCCCCGGAGGCTGCACACCCATCGGCGGTAGAGCCGAACACAGACTTCACCCCCAAGGAAGCATGTGACCACTAGTAGAAAAGGGGGCATCAGTCCCGGTTCATAAGGGCCTTTAGTCCCGGTTCTTGAACCGGGACTAAAGGGTCGTGACTAATGCCTTCACCCTTTAGTCCCGGTTCTAACACAAACTAGGACAGATGGGCCTCCATGTGGCCACTGCGAGCAGCCCAGGCAAGGGGGCCTTTGGTCCCGGTTGGTGACATGAACCGGGACCAAAAGGCTTCCACGTGTCAGCAGCTGAGGTTTTTCTTTTTAAAAAAAAAGTGGCTGGTTTAGGGGTTTTGGGGGTTAATTTTAGGTTGTTATTAGCTAGCTAATAGAGAGAAGTGTCCTCTCTTATACTGCTATGTTCATTTCACCCGCTGATATATAATAACTCATGCATGCTTGCATCATACATCATCATATATAATAACAAGTCCTACTAA
This sequence comes from Triticum dicoccoides, assembly GCF_002162155.2. NCBI lineage: Eukaryota > Viridiplantae > Streptophyta > Magnoliopsida > Poales > Poaceae > Triticum > Triticum dicoccoides. The sequence goes on along the minus strand of NC_041386.1, from coordinate 659,556,713 downwards.
TCATGCATCATCATACAACTTCTACTCGTTATTAATAACAAGTCATACGATCATCCTCCTCATAGTCATCGAACCCAACCCTACATAATTGTTCTTAGCACATGGTCATCAGTATCAGGTAGGAGCTAAACACCCTTAAGGTGAAATAGCATAAAACAATATAGACCCTGACTCTCCATTATGAAGAATGGAGATCATCCTGTCTCGAATTCTTGCGCTTCGCCTCCTTTTGCTTGCAAGAAGCTCCTTACGACTGTCCATACATTTTTTCCATTCTTTGATTGTCATGTCTCCACTTCTTTTAGAAATTCGGTATGGACAATTGAGATTCGTAGGACGACCTGGTTGTATGTTCAAAACATCAAGGCGGCCATGTGTATACATCAGATGAGGCACACAATCATTCGGGATTATCTGTTGACAAACGTAGTAATAACTTCGTAGTTAGCAATGATGTACTAGTTTTAGAAGTATTTAAAAAAAGATGCAGGGATGTCGTAATAGTAAAAAATCTTACCAGGGTATCTCCATGGTAGTTACCGTAGTTCAACACGTGCACTAGTGGCACGTATTGACCATAATGTTGAGGAGTTCGGTTGTAGACATTGTAATTCTCAAGATCAGTACAAAATGCGATCAGATGATTTTTCTCCTTATAAGTTAATTCGGAGCCATCGGTGTAGTGGGTTTTGTCTACCATTTTCCGCACATTCTTTGAAGAATGAAAATAAGCTGTTAATGGAAACAAGCTGTCAACTATTTTGAAATAAACAATATAAATTACTTAATAACTATGTTAAGCTCACATGGGGGAAGAATTGGAGGTGTATCCACAAGGACCCAAATGCCCATATTGTCTTGCTGGATTGTAGGATCACCAAGATCCATGGTGAAAAGCATACCCTCATAAAAACCATACATCTTGCAAAGTGCTTCCCAATTTTTGCAACCAAAATGGGTTACACTCTCAGCATTGTACAGCTTTACTTGAAAATCTACATCATGATGGGTCCTTAGGAGAATTTTTTGGTTTCCATACTTTCATGGTCTTCAAAACCCATCCTCTCCAAGACATAGCGTCTTGCATAGCATGGGATAAGCTAGTCGAATTGGAAAAGATGAAAAATACACGTTAAAATAGTTGAAGTCGTGCTTAATTATGAAAAAAACTATTGTTGTCATTGTGTACCGTATGAACATCGAAAGTCTCCTCGAGCTTAATGCTGAAGCGCCGATCTTCGTCCAGCTCAATGAACTCGTCGCACATACCTCGGTCGTCGTGGCACCAGTCGCACTCCCCCGGGCGGTTTTCGTCGTCTGAGTAGGACATTTCCGGCCTAAGTTCATAATTCAAATATTAAATATATGTACTAAAAAACCTAAATTAGATCATTATTATTAATCACGGGTTGACTATAGGTGATGGTACGTAGCTCCTCCTTTCATTCCTAAGTGCATTATTACAACAAATTGTCTAGCACACGGGAATGAAGGAGAAGCTACCCCCACGACAGCGTGGATGATGGAGGGGCTCCTAGATTTCTGCATAGAGTGCTCTTCAATTTTAGCATTCAAAGTAGGAGTACTTTTCCAATATGAGCATTCAATAAGCAAAACCAAATCGTAAAATAAAGTAGTATTCAAATTAGCATGCATTCAATTATAACCAAAAGTACATCATCTCTTGTGTCCGTACATCATCAAATACTCCTCGAGTACTATCATAGATATAGCATCGCTAATTAATACAGCTAGAAACGTAGCACCCGACGGGTATCGTCACGGGCGGTGGACACCCAAAGATAAGGAACGATCACAGGATCATAGCTCCAGTGAGATCCCTGAAGAACCTGCCAGGTATTGTCGAACCTGCCCTCCAACGCAACCATGTAGCGACGGACGTGCTCGTCCTCCTCGCTGACACGGTGACGTACCACCTGCGCGGTGTCCGGAAGCCTCGGCGCCGTCACTGGCCCACGCGATCGCCACCAAACAAGGATCGGGTCAACAACGGGCTGCCTCCTCACCAACCTACGTCCCCCAGAAGGTAGCACCTCCCAATACCATCTCGGCGGAGCCCAGTCCCGAACATGGCCCTGATCAAGCTGGCCTCCACCACCGCCGAGTCGACGACGACGAGGATGCGGGATAGGCATTGTCGACGTCGATGCGGGAACTACTTCTATATATAGTTAAATAAAGTAGTTTTATTAATTAAATCAACTAGTTCAACTACTAAGCACTCACTATAAATTGACAAAGAAAATACTATGAACAAAATAATCATTAAAATTCTAGGAACAAAATTAGCCCAGAAAAAAATCATAAAAATTCTATGAACATAAAAAAATCATTAAAAAATCTAACACAATATGCAAAAAATCTAACAGAAAAATCTATGAACTACACAGCTAAAAAAAATCAATGAACTACAAAAAAAGCATTAAAATTCTATGAAAAAAATGGAAAAACAGAAAAAAATCATAAAAATTCTATGAACAGAAAAAAATCATAAAAATTTGACATCTAAATTACTTACACAATATGAAAAAAATTGACATCTAAATTACAACAGAAACAAATCATAAAAATTTGACATCTAAATTACAACAGAAAAAATCATAAAAATATCTAACACAATATGAACAAATTAATTACACAATATGGAAAAAATCTAACAGAAAAATCTATGAACTACACATCTAACAAAAAATCAATGAACTACAAAAAAAACATTAAAATTCTATAAACAAAATTAGAACAGAAAAAAATCATAAAAATTCTATGAGCAGAAAAAAAATCAGAAAAATTTGACATCTAAATTACTTACACAATATGAAAAAAAATTGGCATCTAAATTACAACAAAAACAAATCATAAAAATTTGACATCTAAATTACAACAGAAAAAATCATAAAACAATCTAACACAATATGAACAAATTAATTACACAATATGAAAAAAAATCTAACAGAAAAATCTATGAACTACACATCTAACAAAAAATCTATAAACTACAAAGAAATCTAACAAAATTAACTACACATCTAAATTAACTACTACTAACGTCAAATTAAATTAGTTGCTCACGGCGACGGCGACGGCGATGGCGACGGCGAGGTGCGGCGCGGGGCGGGCAGGGCGGCGACGGCGTTGGGGCCGTGCAGGCCGGGGCGGG
>NC_041386.1:659522728-659553404 GCF_002162155.2 Triticum dicoccoides | reverse complement strand
AAGAGATTGATGTGGGGATGGGCGGTTTCTGAAATTTTCCTAAGTGCTACTTATATAGCAAAGGCATTAGTCCCGGTTTGTGACACCAACCGGCACCAATGCCACCCTTTAGTCCCGGTTTGTGGCACCAACCGGGATCAAAGGCCTCTTTTCAGTAGCCCAAAGGGCGGGAAGCAGAGGCCTTTGGTCCCGGTTGGTGCCACCAACCGGGACTAAAGGCCCTGTGCTGCCCGTGTCGCGGCACGAAAGTTTAGTCCCACCTCGCTAGCTGAGGGAGCTCAAGGGTGATTTATAAGCCCCAGTCCCGCTGCCCTCTCGAGCTCCTCTCAAATGCAGGCTTACGGGCCTAAACTCACTATATGTGCCTGTGGGCCTATTGGGCCTGTTGCGGGCCTGAATCCTGGCCCATTGTTGGGTTCCTAGTCGTATCCAGGCCGTGGTAGCCCTTTAGGGGGCACTTTTTTATTTTTTTATTTTATTTTTTGCTTTGAATTATTTATTTTCCTTTGATTTTTGCTTTTTTATTATTTATTTTTCTTTTAGCGGTGATAATTATAATCTTTCTAATTACTTATTTATTTTCTTTTATGATAGTTTTTTTTGCTATTAAAGTTTGTAACAAAATTCTAATTACTTATTTATGTTCTTTTATGATAATTCTTTTTGTTTTTAATGTTTTGAACAAAATTCTAATTACTTATTTATTTTCTTTTATGATAATTCTTTTTGCTTTTAATGTTTTGAACAGAATTCTAATTACTTATTTATTTTCTTTTATGATAATCCTTTTTGCTGTTAAAGTTTGTAACAAAATTCTATATAATTTTAGTTTCAATAATACTAGAGGTTTATAAAAGCTTTTTAGTTGATTCCTTCGGTACCAGTTCTAATGCTGTTACAAAGGCATTTTATTTGGTACAGGTTTTAAGGATGGTGCCCCACAAGCACCTTTTAGTATCGGTTCGTGCCATGAACCGGTAAAAGAGTTTTTTAGTTGATTCTTTCTGCAGCTGTATTTTAGTCCCACCTCGCCAAGCGAGAGGCACTCGCAGCGGTTTATAATCCCCGAGTGCAGAGACGATGCAGAAGAGGCTCAATGCTAACCTGCACGTTGCTTAGCTTTAATCCTTGAGGAATAGGGTAGACTGCACGGAGCTATGTGCAGTGCAGTTTACACTATTCCGAAAGGCTTGAAGCTAATTAACGAGCATTGCGCCTCTTTTTTATTTTTAAAGACTTATTACAACTCAGAGATAAATAGAAAAAAATTAATATAGCAGAAAAGAAAAAACACTATATAAAAAACTACTCAGAAATAAATAGAAGAAAAAGTAGTTGTGATTAACTTTACTAAAAAAATGAGCATAGATGCGCTTATAGAGAAAATTAGACCTAAATTCATAATAAATTTCTACTAACTTGAGAGAAATTCAATATGAATTTAGGTCAAATTCCCTGTATAAGGGCATCTATTTTCACTTTGAGAGGTGCTCAACAAGGCAGAGGGGAGGGGCTTATAAACGGGTGTGAGCGCACTTCGGTTGGCGAGGTGGGACTAAACTCTGACCGCAACGAGGACCAACCCTTTAGTCCCGGTTCGTGCCACCAACCGGGACTAATGGGCTGCCTTTGGTCCCGGTTCATCCCACCAACCGGGGCCAATCGTGGTGGGCCAGGAGCGAGGCCCATTGGTCCCGGTTCGTCCCACCAACCGGGACCAAAAGGTCCAGACGAACCGGGACCAATGGCCCACGTGGCCCGGCCGGCCCCCAGGGCTCACAAACCGGGTCCAATGCTACCATTGGTCCCGGTTCTGGACTGAACCGGGACTAATGGGCTGACCCGGCCTGGACCATTGCCCCCTTTTCTACTAGTGGACACCGGACCCCCGGACTCGTATCCGGCTGTAGGTTCCAATCCGCGCACTCCCGAGTCCGCCGAACTTGGTTGGGCTCCGGTAATGGAGTTCACCGCTGTGAATATCTTCCAGTACTCGCCCTTTGGCGACATGCTAAACTCATTAAAGTCTCTCTATTTGTCAGGAGACCCTTGGCCGAACTATGTCCGGCTCAAGGGGGAAGAAGGTGACGAAGAAATCCGTCGCCCACCCACCACCCACTTCATAGCCACTATTGACGACGTAACAGACATGCTTGACTTCGACTCTGATGACACCGACGGTATGGACGTCGGCGCAGGAGACGATTCAGAACCACCACTCACGGGGCGCTGGACTGCCACCTCATCGTACGATATATACATGGTGGATATGCCTAAGGAGGACGATGGCGACAAAACGGAGGATAAAACCCCCGGACAAAATCCAAAACGACGGCGCAGACGCTGATCTAAATCCAGTCACAGTAAAAATAGTGATAACAGTGCTAGAAAGATAGACACCCCAGTTAACTCTGAAGGCAACAACGACCATATGGACCCAGCGATGGAGCAGGATGAGCAAGGTCACGCCGAACACAGCCCGGAGCAGACGCCCGATCACAGTGACCCCGAGGGACGAACTCATCAAACTACCCCGGGACAGGAGCACAGCCCGGACGACAATGCATTCATCATCCTGGAAACATGCTTGGAACGAGATAACCTCCACAGAAGGCTTATGGCCACTGCGAGAAGTCTAAAGAAGCAGAAGCAAAAGCTGAAAGCCGCACAGGAAATGCTCAATCGTAGATGGAATAAAGTACTAGACACTGAAGAAAAGTACGATGACGATCGCCAAAAAAAGAGCTATCCAAAGCGCAAGCTGCTACCAGAATTCGTTGACGAGGCCGCTCCACCGAAGAACAATACGGCCAATAGGCCGAAGAAACCACTTCGAAACTGCAATGGAGCAGCTACCGACGATGCACACGATTTACTTGAGCTCCTGGATAAAAAGGCTGGCACGACCAGGTCCATCTATGGACATAGAGGACACGCCCCGGCACAGGACTATGGTCACCAAAACGATCAGACTGATCGGATGCCAGTTCGGAATCAGTACCGGACACATCAACAGCCGACGGCATGCCATAACACGCCCAGAAACAGAGGGGCTGCTCACCCTCTGTGCTTCACCAAAGAGGTATTGGACCATGAATTTCCACAAGGTTTTAAACCTGTGAACATAGAGGCATACGACAGAACGACAGACCCCGGGGTCTGGATTGAGGATTTCATCCTTCGTATCCACATGGCTCATGGGGATGACCTCCACGCCATCAAATACCTTCCTCTCAAGTTGAAGGGACCAGCTCGGCACTGATTGAAAAGCCTCCCCGAAAATTCAATTGGAAGTTGGGAGGAACTCGAGGATGCTTTCAAGGCCAATTTTCAAGGCACCTACGTCCGGCCTCCAGATGCGGACGATTTAAGTCACATAATTCAACAGCCTGGAGAGTCGCCTGCAAGCTTTGGAACAGATTCCTCACTAAGAAGAATCAAATTGTCGATTGTCCGGATGCCGAAGCCCTAGCGGCCTTCAAGCACAGCATACGGGACGAATGGCTGGCCAGACACCTCGGCCAAGAAAAGCCGAGGACAATGGCAGCCTTAACAAGCCTTATGACCCGTTTTTGCGCAGGCGAAGATAGTTGGTTGGCCCGTAAAGGCACCAGTGACCCAAGTACATCCGAAATCAGGGATGGCAACGGGAAGCCACGGTGCAATAAAAACAAACGTCAAAACAAGGAAGAAAGTCTGGACAACACAACGGTCAATGCCGGATTCAGGGGCTCTCGACCCGGTCAACAAAAGAAGCCATTTAAAGGCAACAAAGAGGGACCGTCCGACCTGAACAAAGTCCTGGACAGACTGTGCCAAATTCATGGCACCCCCGAAAAACCTACGAACCACACTTATGGAGAATGCTGGGTCTTCAAGCAGGCCGGCAAATTAAATGCCGAACACAAGGGAAGGGAAACACCAAGTGAAGATGAGGATTAGCCTCGCCAGCCGAACACCGGGGGACAGAAAAAATTCCCACCAGAGGGACTACCCGACTAGTATTCGGCACGGAGGATCAGCTGCCTTGGTGCTCGACCCAATAATCGACGGATACCATCTTACGCACGTCCTCATGGACGGCGGCAGTAGTCTTAATCTAATATGCCAGGACACTGTTCGCAGGATGGGGATAGACCCATCCAGAATCAACCATAGTAACACCACCTTTGAAGGGGTGATACCAGGCATAGAAGCCCACTGCAGGGGCTCCCTCATACTAGAGGTGATATTCAGCTCCCTAGGCAACTTCAGAAGCGAAAAACTACTCTTCGCCATCGCCCCCCTCCAAAGTGGTTATCATGCATTGCTCGGGAGAACGGCCTTTGCCCGCTTCAACGCAGTGCCGCACTACGCCTACCTTAAACTCAAGATGCCCAGTCCACGCAGTGTCATCACCATTAACGGAAGTACAGAGCGTTCCTTACGCGCGGAGGAATACGCGATGACTCCAGCAGCCGGACTCTAAGCGGCATCTAATACCAGAAAGCATGATTGGTCGTTAAGACCACAGACACGGTTAGACGAGTCAGGCAGCCCAGATCAACCTGATCTAGGCGCCACACATGTAATCCCATAGGACACCAGAGGCTATAGATAATTAATAAAAGCCCAATTCTCGGCCTAACCTCATTAACAGGCCAATGTCTTACACTTTTACTATCCATTAGTGGCAGCCAACTTTTTGCACGCTTATGTCATACTCTTCTACATGAGTTTTTCTTTTTACAGACACCATTCGTGTGACACCCTCCCAGGACACGGCACAACGAGGACAAAGGCGCAGACGTGCAGCAGGGCCCCGCTCAAAGGTTTCTCTTTAGATTAAGCCCCTGTGTAAACCTTCTTTATTGTCTCTTGTTGCTTACACATCCCATGGGTACTACACCCACGGAGGATACTGCTGTTATTGGCATTTCGCCACGACAGATTAATGCACGTACCTGGGAATACAGGGTTCATAATAAGGGGCGTTACTCAGCCCAGTATACGTTATAAAGTCCGAATACCTTCGGGAGTGTTCGGTGTCACGAGTTTGGCCTTATATGCATCAGCTCCGAATCATGTCTTTGGTCAAATGTTGGGTTTGCCCGGCTCCTGGGTTCGCCGCCTTACGTTTCGTTCTTATCGGCTAAGGTGGCCAAAGGAGAACTACTGCGATTGTGCCCTGGTTATTCCGGATGAGCACCTCAGTAGAGAAAGCCGAAAACTGACTGTCATGATATATCAAGATACTGATCAACCACTCGAAGACTCATCGGAACCTTTAGGGTTCCTCCACATTAACGAAGGACCGCTTACCGGTCATGTAGACATGCGCCCGGATTCGGATGCACGCAAAGGTACAAGGGGCTACATAGTAGCCCCACCGTCAAACTCCTATGGCTAAGTGAAAGTGTTAAAGCTATATAGTCCGGTTGCCTAGTTCGGCGTTCGATCACCTCCTTAATGGACCAAGAGGTTGGATCAAGTGTGATTACGCATATTTTCACGAACACCCCCGCATTATATGCGTGGGGGCTGAAGCCAACGACTGCTAACTTTCAGAATTGCACATATATATATATACTATATATATATATATATATATATATATATATATATATATATATATATATATATATATATATAACGGCCGCAGAGGAGGCACAACAACACTTTCGGGCGAAAAGTATAAATATAGCCTCCATAATCAAAATAACATTGTCTTTACAATTTACAATGACACGATTTGTCACTCGAACATGACATTTTTCGAGCACTGAGTCTCTATTAAGCCAGCACCTTCTGCTACCTGCTCCAAGATGTGCTCGGCCGGATCTTGGCCCCCCGCCGGATTCTGGGTCGCAACGACGGTGGCCTCCATATCTGTCCAATATGCTTTAACGCGGGCAAGAGCCATCCGTGCACCCTCTATGCACGCCGACCTCTTCATGGCATCGATCCGCAATACGGCACCAAGGAATTGTTGCACTAAACCAAAATAACTGTCCGACTTAGGCCCATTCAGCCATACATGGTCTATTACAGACCGCATTGCAAGAGCGGACAACCTGTGGAGCTCGTCCACAGCACCCATCCTCTCACTCAAAGGCAATGTGCGCGTTGGAGCGCTGAACTGCGACCAGAACAGCTTTTCCATTTCATCTTTTTGATCCTCAAAAAACTTGGCCGCATCAGCCGCACTCTTCGCCAAATCCGCATAGGCATCTGCAGGACTCCAGCGTCGATCCAGAGGAGCGCACTTTGAATCTAAAACTTCATCTGCAACAAATAGGGGTTTCTAGCCGCGATTTCTCTGGCCTGTCGAAGCTCCTCCCGCGCATCCCTAATGTTGGAACGCGTCTCCTTGGCCGCATCAAGGGCCTTCTTCAGGTCAGCCTTATTCGCCTGATTTTCTTTTTCAAGAAACTCATACCGGTTGGCAGCATTTTCTAGCTCCACAGCCATTTCGGCTATTTTGTCTTCGCTCCGGCGACGAGTAGCCTGTTCGGCTCTCAACTCTCCGGCCGCCTTTAGGGCAGCCGAATTGCTCGCTCGGGCCTGTTCCTTGGCCAGGGCAAGTTCCGCCCTCAGGGCTTCCACGGCAGCAGCACCGTCTGCAGTCCAAACATATAACATTAGCATTATGCTCCCCTCAGTTTTTCCTACAAAAAATAACGAGGAAAGCAGATGTCACGACCGATTTTTTCCGGGTATAAATTCCCAGAAAGAGACCGTCTTGCTCATCAGCCCCAGGATTACTGTTAGCTGATGAGGCTTCAACTTGATACAGAAATTCCAAGCAAGATACAAAATATGTAGTACAAGACCATTCTGGTCTGTGAGTACAACAAATGGTTTCTAGTGGTTGATGGCGGAAGCGGGCTGTAAATCATCAGTGAACAGCTGACCAGGTTAACTCCTATCTTCGCGAGGCTGCTATCACCGTAGCATAGGTTCTGGGCCGTCAACACGGTCGCTCCTTTCCGCGCAAGAAATCTGGCCAAGACAATAGCCAGGGACAAGCCAGTGAGTACTTTGAATGTACTCGCAAACATTATGAACACAAGTATAATATGACAATGATGTGCTGAGAAATATTTTATGCTCATGAGGTCAGTCACGAAAGATAAATAAAACTCTTATGTGAATAAGCATGTTATATAAGAATATGCAATGCCATAGAAACATTAAAATTTTTGAAATAAATAATAAGCATGCACATAGAGGGCTTTAAAAGAAATGCCACAGTCGGGCGTCTGAGCGACACCACATAAAGGGCTTTAAAAGAAATGCCACAGTCGGGCGTCTGAGCGACACCACATAAAGGGCTTTAAAAGAAATGCCACAGTCGGGCGTTTGAGCGACACCACATAAAGGGCTTTAAAAGAAACGCCACAGTCGGGCGTCTGAGCGACACCACATAAAGGGCTTTAAAAGAAATGCCACAGTCGGGCGTCTGAGCAACACCACATAAAGGGCTTTAAAAGAAATGCCACAGTCGGGAATCTGAACAACACCACATAAAGGGCTTTAAAAGAAACAATCATAGTGAATATCCCGGAGGTAGAACCATCCCAGAGATACTCGATGCTAACAGTAATATCACGGGTTAGTCAAAAATAATAATAATCATAATATTACAAGTCACAAGTAGTAATTCCCGTTCTGGTTTAACAGTTTCACCTCCGAAGACCGACACTAAGACCGACACTTGACCCATCCTAGACTGTAATCCTTAACCAAGGACACGACTATTCGAATAGATTTAATCTCTGCAGAGGGTGTACTCTTTACCCACGAGTAACGGATTCCATTAGTCCATCGGGACTAATTCTGTCTACGGTCTTTTAAATGAAAACGCACCTGACTCGCACACACCAGCTTAACTCACAGGTGTCTGGAATCACCCACGACACTTGTCAAGCAAACTCTAAGTGGGGAGGCTACAACCTCGATTAGCATGGGATCACAAAATTTATACCGCACACAAAACTGGGGAAGCTACCCCCTCGGCTACAACCGAAAACACCCATGCCCCCTGACCGGATGACTGGCTTTAATCCATGGTCGTGGTACCCTCATCCCGGCCCCTCTGTACGGTGTGTGCTAGAAAGGGGTTGACAAATTACTGAACCGTACTCTACTTGCTGTAGAGACGAGTGGTAGTACGGAACAAGTATGGGGGTTACTGGAACAAGACTCGATCTACGGTCGACTCAGGAGGTTTATAGTCTTCCCTGCATGTCATGTATAACAACAACATTTCATCCAACAGGATCACCGCTCATTATACCCTACCATGCCATACCGGACATAACCGTCCCGACGGAGACCGGCGACAAACTCATGCCTACCCACGGCAGAGGTTTTCCCGGGTTCCTGTCGGTATGCATGCAACGCACATGAGGATGATTTTCATCACAAGTGTGTTCATTTCCAACAGCATGGAAATCAATAACATGCACCCATGCATATGATCATATCACATGAAATAACAAGTTTCTCCAATGTGAGGTGATGCTATGAACGTGTCATCGAACACACAAAAATATTATGCCGGGGTTCAGAATGCTTTCCTTCAGGTCATGGGAAGGCAGGGTGTATTTCAAACTCTTGAAATACTTCTCCTCTCTTCAAAAATCCTATTTTTGAAAATATAAATGAATTAACACACAAAATAAAAGCAGCATAAAAAGTTGTTTGAAATTTTTTTAAATAAATCTTAAAATAAACTAGGTTAAATTTGAGAGAGGTAGGAAAAAGAATCAATTCATTTGGAGTTATATTTTAAAAGATATAGCCAGTCAAACATTTGGTCAAAAATCTGTTTTTAAAAATAAAACAGAAAAGAAAACGCTTTAAAAGAAAGACACGTCGAAGGCGTATTCGAAAAAGGCGCTTCCACTTACTCCTGCGTGGACAGGCGCTGGGTCACTGACGGTGGGTCCCGGGGCCCCACCGGTCAGGTTTGACCAGTCGCCCTCCCTTCTCTGCCTCTGGCCGAACGGAGGCGGGGGCTCTGGCGATCTTCGCCGGCGTTTGGCGGTTCCTCACGGGCATCCGAGTGCAGGAATGGATCCACCGCTCCTAGGCGGTCCTTTCGGTGGTCGTAGGGTCGCCGGGGGTGGAGGGAGTCGCCGGCGGCGAGCTCCGCGGCGGAGGAGGCGTTCGGGTGGATAGTGAGTTTGGGGCTGCGGTGGTCTCCGGCCAAAATCGAGCGCGGGGTTGTGCTCGCGAGAGGGAGGGAGAGTTCTTGGTGGAGAGAGTGGAGAGGAAGAGGCACTGGTGGCGACGGAATCGACCGGAATGAGGCGGCGGCCGAACTGACCGGAGAGGTTGAAGATGACCTCCTCGCTTTGATTGACGACTAAGGGGGTACGAGAAGGACGGCGTGAAGCTGCCTGGGTGCTCGGAGGAGTCCGGGAATCCCTTTTATAGCACGTCCAAGTCGGTTCGCGGCGGCCGGGGATAAGCTCACCGGCGAACCGCCCTACTGTACTACAGGGCGACGTGGCGGTGGCTGGCCGGCTCCAGGAGCTACAGACGAATGCTCCACTGTCGAAGGAGGCGAGCTGGCGCGCTGTGGTGGCTTGGGCGGCGCCGTCCATGGATGTGGCCGCAAGCGTGCGGCCAAGAAGCCTGCTCCGGCGCCGCTGTAGCGAGCCATGGGCGGTCGGGGCTCTTGGCATGACGCGGCAAGGGGGAAAAGATCAGGACGAGCTCGGGGAAGTTTATCCAGGGGCGCGCTTGCTCGGGCGCGGGCACGTGCAAAACGCGTGCTCTGCTCGCGCTCCGGGCGTGCACGGCCTCTTCTCGACGAAATGCCAGGATGGCCAAAACTGCTAGAGATCGAATGAAAATCCATAGGTCTGGGTTAGAGACCATTAGCAGGCTACTAGACAACTTGGTTTGGACAGATGGGAAAGTTCACAACACAAACTTACAATCATGCCAAATCTGTTCATGCCCACATGGTGTTTGACAAAATGCCAATGGCACCAAGGTAGCTCTTGGAGTGGCCAAACTCTCCAGATCAGTGCCTCTATGGATATAAGAGAGGGTGGAGAAGTTAGTTTGTGAAAATCACAAACTTGCTAGTGCAAGTTTTGCAGAACTTCAAATCTGGACAGGATGTGGATGGCATTATTTCATGAACCAAAAATATGCCAATGGTTGCATGCTCCTGGACTTAGGGGTTTAGCATGGAGGACTACAATTAGGAGAAAGAGTCAAGGGCCAAAGAGCAAGCAATAATATGGTTGCTGTACAAACCATCATGTTGGACCAGAATGGAGATGAGGTTGATTCACTCAAAATTTTCAAAGAACATCCCTGGATTTTTGCATATAATGGAATCATATGCTCCTAATGACATCCCATAATTTTGGTGGAAGCTAGAAACAAATATTTAAAAGGGTTGCAGTGCAAAATTTCCCACTGGACCAGAGAGGAAAAACATGTGTAGCACTCAAAATATGCAATGAATGAACTATATTATTGCATAAAAGTGATTTAGAGGCATCACATGACATCTCCAAATTTGGTGGAATTTTTAGTTAAGTTAATCAAATGGTTGTAGTACAAAAAGAGCTCCAACTTAAAACAAGTCATTTTAAAGAACATAGCTCAGGGTGGAATAATTTAATAAATAAACCTACTGATTAGGAAATTGTTTTAAATGAGATGGCATAGATGTTCAATATATTTGGAAGGATCCACTTGGAAAAAAATAAAATAAATCCTTAATATTAAAAGAAAAGGTTTTGAAATCAACAGAAATATTCTTGCAGGCAAAATTTTAAACTCTTGGCAAAAAATTTAATAACTAAAACCTGGTTAAATTATTGGGGTGTTACAGTTACTACCCCCCTTAAGAAAAATCTCGTCCTCGAGATTTGCTAAGAGCCGTTGTGAAAAAATAAATACTCCTTACGTGTTCGAGTGGTTGTGTGTCTGCTGCCGTGGTGCTGCGCGAATAAAAATAATCCATGTAGTGAGGGGATAAACGCTGCAGCAACTCAGGGAAAAGAAATCTCATTCTAGGATTATTCGCGGTTACACAAGTTAATCGCGAAGAAAACTACTCATACTAGTAGAAACTAAATACATGACTCGTCGCACAAATTCGAGGTACCATGCACAAGTTACAACGTAGTAATAAATGCTACAATAACAAACACAGCAGTGACGTCTAAAATGAAAATGGTAACTGGACGGGGTCCTGATAAAATGTCTCTGGCAATGGAATACACTCCTCCTCTATCGGAGGAAGTGGATTGACCAGTCGATGTATGCGTCTCTCCGGGTCGGGTGTCAATGGTCTGCCGATGGCAATCTGAGGGTTCAGATCAGTGAGATTCTGGAGATAATCCATCACTCGCTGGTTCAAATGCTCTTGAGCGATGATGTACTGGCTAAGCTTGGCCAGTACTGGGTCTCTCTCAATCCGTCCACCGGGAAAAGATGTTACTCCTCCGGGTGCTGCACGGCTCGGAAAGTAATAATATCCTCGTTCGCGGGCATAGGGCACTGCGGATCGAAGGCGAGCAATCGCTTCTTTCACAGCAGCTTCTATGGCCAGGTGTGGGGTTGGCATAGATTTCCCCACGAAGGAAACTTCCGTTGGATCTTGATTGGAGTCTACGAGAGGGATGTGTACTGCTGCCCAATATTCCGAGGTGGAAAAAGTGATTCTTGATTTGAACAGCTCGTACTGGGGTGGATATGTAGAACCCATAGTACTGCGGGTAAAGTCCCACAATATCTTGACAAAGCTACCTGGGATTGCATCTGGGGTTCTCAGATGAATACTGGGGCTCGGCATGACAGGAAAAAGGTTGTGAGGGTGGTGCACAAGATGTGGGGTGCTGGGTAAGATCACAAGGTGGCCTTTAAATAGCAAAGGGGCTGGGTCATTTCACCATGGTGAAAGGTAATAAATTTACCAGCTTAGCTCCAAAGGTCGGGTCAGTGTCAGAGATAAACATATCCCAAAAAGAGACATGTTACTGTGGTTGTCGCCGAGGCTGGTTTTGGTAGCTGTGCCCGGAAAATGTGCAACTATGCGCTGACAAAATACGCAAGGCTACTATTAAAACAGAGGCACAATGACAGGTTGCGTTTATATACAAGGTCGCACGATTACAAAGCGAGGATACACTGAGACTCGGTGCTACTCGTACTGCTTAGTCTACCTCGTTTACGTCTATACGGGCGTGCCTGGTGGATGTCGAGGCTTCTCCACGGGTCTCACTGCCGGGATTAGTCGGAGATGGCGGAGGAACTGCAGGGTCGGGGTAGCGATGATGACCATCACGGGGATTGTTTGCCACAATCCCGTTGGAGTGTGCTCCCAAAAGGTGACGAAGCAATTCTGGGGTCATCAAGACACCTTGGCCGCTGGTTGGAGTTGACCTCAGGGTCTCGATCGGGTGTCCAAACAGCACGACTGGGTTGTCGGCGTCGGACTCGGCTTCCCTGCTTGCCGGGGCTCGGCGAACCAGCTCTCCTCGAGCTGCGATCAGATCAATAGTGATCTGATCAAACAATGCCTCTAGTGCACTTACATAGCACACTACGTGCAACAATGCGGGATCCGTCTTGTGATCTCCGCTGGCAACTTGGGGTGGTCTACCATACCCTTCACGCCTGGGGTAGTAGTAGAACGAGCGACAGTTAACTCTGGGCGACAACTGCCGAAGCTGAACTATAGCTTCTCGAGCCGCTAGCTGGATGGCTTGTGGCTCGAAGGAAGTTGTTCTTCCAGTGAACCTGTAGGGGCGTTCTGGCGACAAACCCCTACCGTAGATGTGCACAGTGGCCCAGAATTGGCGGTCTTCACCGCTCATGGGTCCTTGGTACACAACATATTCTGGAGGCTCTTCTAACGCGTAGGCACGACAGTTGAGGTTTGCGAGTATGGTCACAAAACCTCCAAGGTTGGTCGTTGTGGTCTCATTGTGCACGACGGGGCCTGGCATTATGGCTTGGTTTGGGAAGAGGCTGTGCCGTGCTGGGTTGGGGCTAGCGTGCCCTTTTTATACAAATAGGGGACGGAGTCTTCCTTCGCAAGCTTGTGAAGTAGACATCTTGGGCGCTGGTTACTGGCGCGTGATCGACAGGCTAGGTGGATAGGTTGGGCACCGACTGCCAAAAGTGTCGGGGTCACTATGTGGTTATCTTGCACGAGAAGCTTGGCTGGGGTTTGGTTAAGGTCTGGTGGGTTGGTTTGCCTAAGATTTTCGACCTGGCTAAGATAGGATTAGCCAATGGTCAGCCTGGCTCTGATACCAAGTCTGTCACGACCGTTTTTTCCGGGTATCAATTCCCAGAAAGAGACCGTCGTGCTCATCAGCCCTAGGATTACTCTTAGCTGATGAGGCTTTAACTTGATACAGAAATTCCAAGCTAGATACAAAATATGTAGTACAAGACCATTCTGGTCTGTGAGTACAACAAATGGTTTCTAGTGGTTGATGGTGGAAGCGGGCTGTAAATCATTAGTGTCTATGGGACTCCATTTCCCACGTGAACAGCTGACCAGGTTAACTCCTATCTTCGCGAGGCTGCTATCACCGTAGCATAGGTTCTGGGCCGTCAACACGGTCGCTCCTTTCCGCGCAAGAAATCTGGCCAAGACAATAGCCAGGGACAAGCCAGTGAGTACTTTGAATGTACTCGCAAACATTATGAACACAAGTATAATATGACAATGATGTGCTGAGAAATATTTTATGCTCATGAGGTCAGTCACAAAAGATAAATAAAACTCTGATGTGAATAAGCATGTTATATAAGAATATGCAATGCCATAGAAACATTAAAAATTTTGAAATAAATAATAAGCATGCACATAGAGGGCTTTAAAAGAAATGCCACAGTCGGGCGTCTGAGCGACACCACATAAAGGGCTTTAAAAGAAATGCCACAGTCGGGCGTCTGAGCCACACCACATAAAGGGCTTTAAAAGAAATGCCACAGTCGGGCATCTGAGCGACACCACATAAAGGGCTTTAAAAGAAATGCCACAGTCGGGCGTCTGAGCGACACCACATAAAGGGATTTAAAAGAAACGCCACAGTCGGGCGTCTGAGCGACACCACATAAAGGGCCTTAAAAGAAATGCCACAGTCGGGCGTCTGAGCGACACCACATAAAGGGCTTTAAAAGAAATGCCACAGTGGGGCGTCTGAGCGACACCACATAAAGGGCTTTAAAAGAAACAATCATAGTGAATATTCCGGAGGTAGAACCATCCCAGAGATACTCGATGATAACAGTAATATCACGGGTTAGTCAATAATAATAATAATAATAATATTACAAGTCAGAAGTAGTAATTCCCGTTCTGGTTTAACAGTTTCACCTCCGAAGACCGACACTAAGACGGACACTTGACCCATCCCAGACTGTAATCCTTAACCAAGGACACGGCTATTCGAATAGATTTAATCTCTGCAGAGGGTGTACTCTTTACCCACGAGTAACGGATTCCATTAGTCCATCGGGACTAATTCCGTCTACGGTCTTTTAAATGAAAATGCACCTGACTTGCACACACCAGCTTAACTCACACGTGTCTGGAATCACCCACGACACTTGTCAAGCAAACTCTAAGTGGGGAGGCTACAACCTCGATTAGCATGGGATCACAAAATTTATACCGCGCGCAAAACTGGGGAAGCTACCCCCTCGGCTACAACCGAAAACACCCATGCCCCCTAACCAGATGACTGGCTTTAATCCATGGCCGTGGTACCCTCATCCCGGCCCCTCTGTACGGTGTGTGCTAGAAAGGGGTTGACAAATTACTGAACCGTACTCTACTTGCTATAGAGACGAGTGGTAGTACGGAACAAGTATGGGGGTTACTGGAACAAGACTCGATCTACGGTCGACTCAGGAGGTTTATAGTCTGCCCTGCATGTCATGTATAACAACAACATTTCATCCAACAGGATCACCGCTCATTATACCCTACCATGCCATACCGGACATAACCGTCCCAACGGAGACCGGCGACAAACTCATGCCTACCCAAGGCAGAGGTTTTCCCGGGTTCCTGCCGGTATGCATGCAAGGCACATGAGGATGATTTTCATCACAAGTGTGTTCATTTCCAACAGCATGGAAATCAATAACATGCACCCATGCATATGATCATATCACATGAAATAACAAGTTTCTCCAACGTGAGGTGATGCTATGAACGTGTCATCGAACACACAAAAATATTATGCCGGGGTTCAGAATGCTTGCCTTCAGGTCATGGGAAGGCAGGGTGTATTTCAAACTCTTGAAATACTTCTCCTCTCTTCAAAAATCCTATTTTTGAAAATATAAATGAATTAACCCACAAAATGAAAGCAGCATAAAAAGTTGTTTGAAATTTTTTCAAATAAATCTTAAAATAAACTAGGTTAAATTTGAGAGAGGTAGAAAAAAGAATCAATTCATTTGGAGTTATATTTTAAAAGATATAGCCAGTCAAACATTTGGTCAAAAATCTGTTTTTAAAAATAAAACAGAACAGAAAACGTTTTAAAAGAAAGACATGTCGAAGGCGTATTCGAAAAAGGCGCTTCCACTTACTTCTGCGTGGACAGGCGCTGGGTCACTGACGGTGGGTCCCGGGGCCCCACTGGTCAGGTTTGACCAGTCGCCCTCCCTCCTCTGCCTCTGGCCGAACAGAGGCGGGGGCTCCGGCGATCTCTGCCGGCGTTTGGCGGTTCCTCACGGGCATCCGAGTGCAGGAATGGATCCGCCGCTCCTAGGCGGTCCTTCCGGTGGTCGCAGGGTCGCCGGGGGTGGAGGGAGTCGCCGGCGGCGAGCTCCGCGGCGGAGGAGGCGTTCGGGTGGATAGTGAGTTTGGGGCTGCGGTGGTCTCCGGCCAAAATCGAGCGCGGGGTTGTGCTCGCGAGAGGGAGGGAGAGTTCTTGGTGGAGAGAGTGGAGAGGAAGAGGCACTGGTGGCGACGGAATCGACCGGAACGAGGCGGCGGCCGAGCTGACCGGAGAGGTTGAAGACGACCTCCTCGCTTCGATTGACGACTAAGGGGGGTACGAGAAGGACGGCGTGAAGCTGCCTGGGTGCTCGGAGGAGTCCGGGAATCCCTTTTATAGCACGTCCAAGTCGGTTCGCGGCGGCCGGGGATAAGCTCGCCGGCAAACCGCCCTACTGTACTGCAGGGCGACGTGGCGGTGGCTGGACAGCTCCAGGAGCTACAGACGAATGCTCCACTGTCGAAGGAGGCGAGCTGGCGCGCTGTGGTGGCTTGGGCGGCGCCGTCCATGGATGCGGCCGCAAGCGTGCCGCCAAGAAGCTTGCTGCGGCGCCGCTGTAGCGAGCCAGGGGCGGTCGGGGCTCTTGGCGTGATGCGGCAAGGGGGAAAAGATCAGGACGAGCTCAGGGAAGTTTATCCAGGGGTGCGCTTGCTCGGGCGCGGGCACGTGCAAAACGCGTGCTCTGCTCGCGCTCCGGGCGTGCACGGCGTCTGCTCAACGAAATGCCAGGATGGCCAAAACTGCTAGAGATCAAATGCAAATCCACAGGTCTGGGTTAGAGACCATTAGCAGGCTACTAGACAACTTGGTTTGGACAGATGGGAAAGTTCACAACACAAACTTACAATCATGCCAAATCTGTTCATGCCCACAGGGTGTTTGACAAAATGCCAATGGCACCAAGGTATCTCTTGGAGTGGCCAAACTCTCCAGATCAGTGCCTCTATGGATATAAGAGAGGGTGGAGAAGTTAGTTTGTGAAAATCACAAACTTGCTAGTGCAAGTTTTGCAGAACTTCAAATCTGGACAGGATGTGGATGGCATTATTTCATGAACCAAAAATATGCCAATGGTTGCATGCTCCTGGACTTAGGGGTTTAGCATGGAGGACTACAAGTAGGAGAAAGAGTCAAGGGCCAAAGAGCAAGCAATAATATGGTTGCTGTACAAACCATCATGTTGGACCAGAATGGAGATGAGGTTGATTCACTCAAAATTTTCAAAGAACATCCCTGGATTTTTGCATATAATGGAATCATATGCTCCTAATGACATCCCATAATTTTGGTGGAAGCTAGAAACAAATATTTAAAAGGGTTGCAGTGCAAAATTTCGCACTGGACCAGAGAGGAAAAACATGTGTAGCACTCAAAATATGCAATGAATGAACTATATTATTGCATAAAAGTGATTTAGAGGCATCACATGACATCTCCAAATTTGGTGGAATTTTTAGTTAAGTTAATCAAATGGTTGTAGTACAAAAAGAGCTCCAACTTAAAACAAGTCATTTTAAAGAACATAGCTCAGGGTGGAATAATTTAATAAATAAACCTACTGATTAGGAAATTGTTTTAAACGAGATGGCATAGATGTTCAATATGTTTGGAAGATCCACTTGGAAAAAAATAAAATAAATCCTTAATATTAAAAGAAAAGGTTTTGAAATCAACAGAAATATTCTTGCAGGCAAAATTTTAAACTCTTGGCAAAAAAATTAATAACTAAAACCTGGTTATATTATTGGGGTGTTACAACAGAGCACATACCTTGTGACTCGTTAAGCCGCTCGTTCACCAGTGTGATATCGACATCAATAGCTCCAATCTGCCTCCTTAGTTCGGCAACTTCAATGGACCGGTCGGCTGCCGGATCCTTAGACACATGCGCATAAATACAGCACGATCATTACATACACAATATGATCCTCCGTGTGCCGCCTAGGGCGGACAACCAGAGTCTCAGGGGCTACTATCCACATGGAGCACACCTAGCGCGTGCGTCACAGCCAAAAATTATGTATTTTTCATTACATACCATAAAGCCTCTGAGCATGCTCGTAAAGGCTTCATTCAACCCGCTTGTGGCAGATGGAATCTTCTTGAGCACCATGCTCATTAATGAACAGTGCTCCTCCGAGAGATCAGCTCGCTCCAGAAGGCCCGTCAGTGTGTCCGGCCGATCGCCGAATTGTGCCGAACCCTTCTTATCGCCCCCCCGTGGGAGTTGAACGCTCTGGGCTTAGGGCGGCCGAAGTATTAGCTTCTAGCTTCGGCAGTTCTGAACTCCTCCGTGACGACACCTCGGGGTCGCCCGCCTCATGAGGCGGAGAGGTTGGTGGGGTCTCACTCTCTATCATCTCGGGAAGGAGATCCCCCGAAGATGAACTCTGTCGAGAAGAGCTGTTAGCTGGACTGCAAATGGGAGAAGGAAGTAGTACCTTCGTATTTACGATTAACTTACAGCTCGGTTGAGGGCTGGCCCGTTGGCGGGCATGGCGCGGTGAGGATGCCCTTCGGGGTAGGGCCCCCTAGTGAAGCTTTCTTCCCTTGTCTGGGCACCTCCATCTCCAAGTCTTCGGAGGCGGCCCTCTTCTTCCCGCGAGGGGAGGAGGCCTTAGATTCCCCTCCCCAACTATCCTCCTTTGGGGAGGTAGCAATTCCCCCGGTTTGGATGTGCAATGTGTGAAGTTCTGCTTCTCTGTTCTTCCCTTCGTCTTTCCCTGAGGGCACTTTACTTAGCATGCGGCCAAGTATCTTGGCTATAGCAGGACTTGGCAAGCCTTCGGGAAGTGGCACCGGACACCTGATTCTCTCCGCCTTGCTGAGCCATTCCTGGCCACGGAGGATTTTCAGAATAATGACTATGACAAAAATAGACAAAGTGTTCGGTTTCTGGGTTACTTACTTGGGTATCTGGGCGATTGCAGCTCAGGCCCACATCCTTGGTGGTATCCGGACACTTTACTTGTGGTCCGAAGAATAATTCACACATCCCTTCGAGCGTCAGGCCGAAGAAGTGCAGAATAGTCCACGGACCCTCCGGATTGAACTCCCACATCCGGAGAGGCTAGCGTTTGCATGGCAACATCCGTCGGATTAGCATTACCTGAATTATGCTGACGAGGTTAATATCCCTCTCAAGAAGCTCCCGGATACGGCTCTGCAATGTTGGTACATCACTAGCAGATCCCCAATCCCGTCTTGTATCGGTCCATGACGCCAGTTGAGAAGGAGGGCCCGAATGGAAGTCGGGGGGGAGCCACCCACTTTGTGCCTCTGGGAGTCGTGACGTAAAACCACCTCCGCTGCCATAGATCGTACATCTCTGGTAAGGAGCCCTCTGGCCATGTGGTGCCGGCATTCCTGCTTATCACAGCACCTGCACACTCTGCATGTTGCCCCTCAGTCATCTTCGGCTTCACATTGAAGGTCTTGAGCCATAAGCCGAAGTGTGGAGTGACATGGAGAAAAGCTTCGCACACAACGATGAACGACGAGATATGGAGGATAGCGTCCGGAGCTTGATCGTGAAAATCTAACCCATAATAGAACATGAGCCCTCTCACAAAGGGATCAAGGGTGAAGCCCAAGCCGCGGAGGAAGTGAGAAACAAATACGACGCTCTCGTTGGGCTCGAGAGTAGGGATGACATGCCCTGGAGCAGGAAGCATGTGCTTGATGTCAGCGGTCAGATATCCGACCTCCCTAAGCTTCGCAATGTCCTCCTCTGTGACCGAGGAGGCCACCCACCGGCCTTGAGGGTTGGATCCGGACATGGTGGAAAGCTTGGGTTTCGGGTGTTAGAACTCGAGATGCGAAAAGGCGCAAGGGTGGTGGAAAAGAGGGATAGGCCTTGGCCCCTTTATAAAGGGGGTTAATATCAAGCATCCTTAGCGTAACCGCTTGGGACTTGCCTGAAAACAGGGAGTCGTGCCAACAGGCGTCATGGGGTTGCACGCTCCCATATTGATGGAAAATCTCGCGATAAGGGGAGCATGATCTCTGCTTTGGCAGTATGTGCCAATAAAACTGCCTCGCAACGTGTATCGAGGCAGGCCAAGAAAAACCGGTTCGTGTTCGACCAGACCACGGCGTAAGAGCACACGGTACAAAAATTGCCAGCAGATCAGATTTATGAAGTGTTATGCTCTCTACAGAGGTGTGCGGAAATTATCTCACAAAACCAGACACAATCATCAATCTACTTTGGAGTATTCGGAGATGGAACCCGCCTTGCAATGCCAAAGACAAAACTGCGCGGCGGACTCAACATCATTGAAGCCTGGTTCAGGGGCTACTGAGGGAGTCCTGGATTAGGGGGTATCCGGACAGCCGGACTATATACTTTGGCTGGACTTTTGGACCATGAAGATGCAAGACTCAAGACTTTGCCCCGTGTCCGGATGGGACTCTCCTTTGCGTGGAAGACAAGCTTGGCGATCCGGATATTATATTTCCTTCTTTGTAACCGACTCATGTAAACCCTATCCCCCTCCGGTATCTATATAAACCGAGGGTTTAGTCCTTAGAGACAGAATCATAATCATCATAGGCTAGCTTCTAGGGTTTAGCCTCTACGATCTCGTGGTAGATCAACTCTTGTAACACTCATATCATCAATATCAATCAAGCAGGAAGTAGGGTTTTACCTCCATCGAGAGGGCCCGAACCTGAGTAAAACATCGTGTCCCTTGCCTCCTGTTACCATCAGCCTTAGACGCACAGATCAGGACCCCCTACCCGAGATCCGCCGGTTTTGACACCGACACCCATTGCAAGATAAATAGATCAAGTTGGCCAAACAAAACCCAAATATCAGAGAAGAAATATGAGGCTATAATCAATCATGCATATAAGAGATCAAAGAAGACTCAAATAACTTTCATGGATAAAAACATAGATCTGATCATAAACTCAAAGTTCATCGGATCCCAACAAACACAGCGGAAAAAGACTTTCATCATATGGATCTCCAAGAGACCATTGTATTGATAATCAAGAGAGAGAGAGAGAGAGAGGAAGCCATCTAGTTAATACTTCAAGAAAATGCCCAGGTTGAGAGATATGAAGTCTCCAACAAGTTCTATAGCTGCAAGAAGGAGGAGAATAGTTCTATCAGTGAACACATACTCAAAATGTCTGGGTATCATAACCAATTGACTTAGCTGGGAGTTGATCTTCCTATTGATAGTGTTATTGACAGAGTTCTTCAATCACTGCCACCAAGCTACAAAGGCTTCATGGTGAACTATAATATGCAAGGGATGACGAAAATGATTCCTGAGCTCTTCGCAATGCTTAAGGCCGTGGAGGTAGAAATCAAGAAGGATCATCAAGTGTTGATGGTTAACAAGACCAGTCATTTCAAGAAAAAGGGGAAGGGAAAGAAAGGGAACTTCAAGAAGAATGGCAAGCAAGTTGCCACTCCGGTGAAGAAGCCCAAAGCTGGACCCAAGCCTAAAATTGTGTGCTTCTACTGCAAAGGGAATGGTCACTGGAAGTCGAACTGCCCCAATATTTGGCGGTTCAGGATGGCAAAGTGAACAAAGGTATATTTTGATATACATGGTATTGATGTGTACCTTACTAATGCTCATAGTAGCACCTGGGTATTTGATACTGGTTAGGTTTCTCATATTTGTAACTCGAAACAGGAGCTACAGAATAAGTGAAGATTGGCTAAGGACGAGGTGACGATGCGCGTCGGCAATGGTTCCAAGGTCGATGTGATCATTGTCGGCACGCTACCTCTACATCTACCTTCGGGATTAGTTTTAGACTACAATAATCTATCTTTTAGAGTTGCGTGGGTTGAAGGTACTGCCGCCGCCCGATCTGGATGACGGGGAGTCTTTGGGGATTGGCCCAGGGGCGGCGCAACCACGGTAGTGCGGTGGGGCGGGGAGCGGGGTTTTGGCCGGGGCCACAGAAGGCGGAGGCAGGCTACTCTGTCGTTGGTCGCTGGCTCTTCGGGGAAGATTCCGAACGGTGTCAGCCGGGAGGCACAAGACGGCCATCAAGTCATCCGGCGTAGATCGGATAGTACCAAAATAAAATAAAATCATGTGACCCCAATTTAGTCTTCAGTCAATAGACGTGTGACCACTCTCGTACCTTGTTGTTGATCTCTTAGTGTATTTCTTCAGATCAAAGAGATATGTCGTTCTTAACATTATGCGTTATCTGCATCTTCAGACACACCGTCTTCCGACTCACCGCAGCTGCTCCAACAAGGGAAGCATACACCAGAAGGGAGCTACAGTCCCCACTCAACAGTTCCCTGCTTCGAATGCGCGTGCCCAACATGGACAGCCACAACAACTGCAGGGCCATCGACAAGTTAGCACATGATGCTCACTCCTATGGATGGCAGCCAGATAGGTTGTACCCTCATCTTACTTGTGTGCAACATTTATGGCTTTGTTATTCATCTAAGCATGGAAAATAGATCATCACATTTCACTGTATATTCATGCTGATCTCTTACGGGTCTTGTTCAGGAGTTCACGTTGTTCCATAGTTCAGCTAAGATACTTGTTCTTTAGGTAATGCTGTTCCATAGTTATCAACCATCAGCCAATGCTATCCCACAGGCTGGTGATTATAGTATTATACCACTTCTAGTATTACCTATGTTGTTCTTTAATACTTTTGTGTGCCATCTAGTTAATCTCGAGTACAAACGATACATATTCTGTAGCTTTCATCTGTGTTCTCTCTTTAGTTTATGAGACCTGTTGCTGCTAGTTAACCCCAGTCCTACTATTTATGTCGTCTCCTACAGGCACTCATTTACATAAATCTAACTACTAGTTGTCTTCCATGCATATCAGATATAATTGCACACACTGATATATCCACAAGAACCACACGGAGCAATGTAAAGGCCAATAAACTTGATGTCAATGATACCCAATATGATGGAACATGTAAAGGCAGTTCTTCAGAAGACTTGCAGAAAGATGATGAATCCTCTTCACCCCACAAGGTCCTTGCTCTAACTTGGCCTGTGATATGGGTACAACATGCATATAATGTCCTGGAGTGTATCTACTCTGTTGCAATGCCATGTGCTTAGCATGCTGATCATGCATGTAAATATGTCATGCCTTCCTGTTTTTCAGTAGCTATTCCATTCATGATAACATGTTTTCAAATTCAAGTACTGTCATTCTACTCTATCACAATGCCATCTGCTTAATTTGGACATCATGCTTCTGAATATCTTATGCATTGTTATTCATCAGTATGTACTTCATCTTTCTGCCATACCATGTTTTTTTACATTGAAGTGATGTTCTAGTGCTCTGTTGCAATGCCATCTTATTTTCCCAATCATACACGTGTATGTTGCCTTAGTTATTTCTGTACTTATTCCGCTAGCATATAGTTTTACATTCAACTAGTGTTTTTTTTGTTGTGGTGTCCTGTCGTATCCCTAGCTCTTACACCATACTCCCTCCGTCCGGATTACATGTTGCCGAAATGGATAAAAAAGGATGTATCTAGAACTGAAATACGCCTAGACCCATCCAATTTTTTTCCGGATGGAGGGAATACATGTCAATATGTCATGCCTTCCTATTCTTCCGTACCTATTCCATCTCTCTGCTATCGCATGTTTTATAATTAAAGCACCATTCTTCTATACAAGGCATGCAAGGGAAGACGACTATGTTAGAATCTGAAGGGTTACAAACAAGGCCTTTGCAAAAGATCCAAACGCCAGGAGATAATAAACCAACTCCAGTTTTTATATATACTGCTCCAGCACAGAGAAACCCAACTCCTACTGATAATAAGCAGATTCTAGTGGCCAAAGAACTAGTCCACTCTAGTCCAGCAAAAATATGTCAACTCAATTCTAAGAAGCGTGTGCATATTCTTGCATCATGAAATTTTATAGCATGCTGATCATATTTTCTACATGTTTCTTACCCATCTCTCTTTTAGAAAATAAGCTTAACAAATAGAAGAATTTCTGCAATGGTATCGTTTATGAGAAAGATTTTTGCAGGAATTCTCTATGCTCCAATGTAGATGTAAGTACCTGTTGTATATCACTATATTTTTACATCAGCATGTATTGTGTTAATTGGCGTGAATCCAACCATTATCTGATCTAAATTTAGTTGTAGCAATATGTATGATTAAAGGCCACAATGTTGATTTTTGTAAGGAAACTGCCTGGTAGTTTCGCATCCTGAGCTGCATGAGTGTACTATCTCATATCAGTGGGTTTGGATACTTTGGTTCTGCAGTGGGTTTTTCAGTGTTTTTTTTACTGTGTTGTCCTGTCGTATCCCTAGCTCTTACATCATACTCCCTCCATCTGGATTAAATGTCGCAGAAATGGATAAAACTGGATGTATCTAGAACTGAAATACGCCTAGACCCGTCCATTTATTTCCGGATGGAGGGAATACATGTCAATATGTCATGCCTTTATATTCTTCAGTACCTATTCCATCTCTGCTGTAGCATATTTTATAACTGAATCACCATTCTTCTATATAAGGCATGCAAGGGGAAGACGGCTATGTTAGAATCTGAAGGGTTACAAACCAGGTCTTTGCAAAAGATCCAAACGCCAGGAGATAATAAACCAACTCCATTTTTCATAGATACTGCTCCAGCACAGAGAAACCCAACTCCCACTGATAATAAGCAGATTCCAGTGGCCAAAGAACTAGTCCGCTCCAGTCCAGCAAAAGAATGTCAAATCCATTCTAAGAAGCATGTGCGTATCCTCGCATCATGAAATCTTATAGCATTCTGATCATATTTTCTACATGTTTCTTACCCATCTCTCTTTTAGAAATAAGGTTGAACGATAGAAGACTTTCTCCATTGGGATCGTATTCAAGGAAAATATCTTGCGGGAATTCTTTGTGCTCCAATGCTGATGTAAGTACCTGTTGTATATTACTATATTTTTACATCAACATGTATTTTGTTAATTGGTGTGAATCTAACCTTTATCTGATCTAAAATTAGTTGTAGCAAAATGTTAAAGATGCCAATGTTGATTTTGTAAGGAAAACTGCCTGGTAGTTTTGCATACTGAGCTGCATGAATGTACTATCTCATATCACGCACATTACTGAATTGTAGTGCTTCTCTGGTTGCCCATTCATTCATTGTGTCAATGTTGCTTTCGTGCTACCTTACCTGGCTGATGATAGTTGTGCCATATTGTGTTAATTTGGTGTAGGCTAGTTGCCCAAACGTTCGTTGTGTCAATGTTGCTTTCCTATTATCTGACTTGGCCAATGATAGCAATGCTAGTGTGTTAATTTTGTGCAGGCTGCTGAAGATAGGAAGACAAACTCTGAAAACAGCAAGGCAACCCCATTGTTTCTTTCCAGTAAATCTAGGCCAGGTAATATGGCAATAACTCATGATTAATCTGTTTGGCTCCCGTCCTAATTTATGTTATGATGCAGTGGTCGAGACACTCTCCACTATCAATAATACAAGCCTGCCAAAATCGCCATCTGAATATGTTCAATATCCTCTGTCTCGAATGCAATGGAATAAATGTATGTTTGTGAACCAATTAATGGCTGAAGCAATGATGGAAATGGTGGATGAATCAGAGGTGCGGGGTCATGCAACACAACAACTGATCAATGTTTTCAGAGACAGTGTAGCAAAGCAAAAAGAACTTGCCCACATGCTTATGGGCGTCATCTGTGCTGAGGTTGCAGATTGTGACATTGTAGATGGTTAGGTTCTGCTCATTTATTTGCACTGGCATCAATCTTTGATTGCCCAGTGGATGTAATTTCCTGTAATATATGCTGGATGTGCAACGTTATTCCCTGTATGTCGTACCTTTGCTTGATCGGTTTTGGTCCTGTGCATAATTGCTCGTCGTAATGGGCTCAAATTATCTAATTTGGCCTAAAGACATGTACGAACTTTAGTGGGCCCATTAAGTTAATGGGCCGTTACTAGGCCGAAATTTAATGGTCGGCCCTCTTACCTCCCGGTTCGTTAACAGGCCGACATCGAAGCGGGCAACAGGTGGCCCCAATTTATTTCACAGGCCGTTACTAAGTTTGGGCTACATATGGCCCAACTATACTATAGGCCTTTAGCAGGCCGAAAGAGACTGCGGGCTTGTACTGGACCACGAAGACCATGGGCCGCTAAGAGGCCGAAAGTCAGGTCATATTATAAATGGCCCAACTGTGTTGTGGGACTTTAGCAGGCCGAAAGAGAAACCGGGGTGGTATTGGACCATGAAGGGCATGGGCCGTTAAAAGGCTAAAACTAAGGTCCGACTGCAAATGGCCCAACTCATTTATGGTCCGTTAACAGGCCGAAAGGCACACAGGGCCGGGAATTGGCCCAACACTTAAATGGGTCGCTAAAAGGCCAAAACTTAGGTCCGACTACAAATGGCCCAACTGATTTATGGGTCGTCAACAGGCTGAAAGTGACACCGGGCCAGAAATTGGCCCAACACTTAAATGGGCCGCTAAAAGGCCGAAACTCGGGTCCGACAACAAATGGCCCATCAGATTTATGGGCCGTCAACAGGCTGGAAGACACACCGGGGCGGAAATTAGCCCAACATTTAAATGGGTCGCTAAAAGGCCGAAAGATGTACATCCTGAAAATTGGCCCATCCATTAAATGGGCCGTTAACAGGCCGAAATCTCATCGGGCCGATATTGAGCCAAAATATATAGCGGGCTGTTAACGGGCTCGAACTGACGATGGGTTGCAATGGTGTCAAATCTTTAACGGGCCGTTGACGAGCCGAATTGGCACATCTCATATGGGTCATGGGCTTAAATGGACCTGACACAAGTAGGCCTTCTATGGGTTGGCCTGCTAATTTTTACTGGGTCGGCCTTTTCACAGGAATGGGCCTCTGTTGGGCCGTGCCACGTGTCGACGTATCATAGGTGCCTTCCATCCAATGAGTGGATGACATCTGTCCCAACGATGAGCCGACACGTGTTTCCTCCAGCCAATGATGATTTTACACGTGGAAAATCCCCATTGGTCGGGGCTGTTAACGGGTTATCGGATTCAAAACCCGACCCGATAGCTTAACGGCGTTCCGTTACGGTGGATGCCACGTGTCGGTCACCCTTGACGAAAGCACTTCTGTGACGCGCGATTTATCGTCATGGAAGTGGACACTTCCGTGATGATAATTTTGGTAATGTCATGGAACACTTCTACGACAGCACAGGTATGACTATCTTGATTCTGTCATAAATTTGTCATGGATGTACATGCATGACAGAATACGCGACCTACTATGACAAACACGTATCATCACGGAAGTGTATTTTTTTGTAGTGTTAGACGCACAGATCGGGACCCCCTACCCGAGATCCGCCGGTTTTGACACCGACATTGGTGCTTTCATTGAGAGTTCCTCTGTGTCATCACTGCAAAAGCTTGATGGCTCCTTCAATCGTCAACAACAACATGGCCCAGGGTGAGACTTTTCTCCCCAGACAGATCTTCGTGTTCGGTGGCTTCGCACTGCAGGCCAATTTGCTTGGCCATCTGGAGCAGATCGACAGCTACGCCCCTGGCCATCAGGTCAGGTTCATAAACCTAAACTATACGGCTGATATCCGCGGGGACTTGATCTTCAACGGATTCGGGCCTACGCCAGGAGCGCCGGACAGTCACGATGAGCACGCCTTAGACCTGTTGTCGGACAATGCTCGAGATATTGCCCCTGCAGGAGCCCCGGACCTAAATCCGGGGCATATTGCGTCGCCCGAGGATGGGTGGATGGACCCGCCCCGGAGGCTGCACACCCATCGGCGGTAGAGCCGAACACAGACTTCACCCCCAAGGAAGCATGTGACCACTAGTAGAAAAGGGGGCATCAGTCCCGGTTCATAAGGGCCTTTAGTCCCGGTTCTTGAACCGGGACTAAAGGGTCGTGACTAATGCCTCCACCCTTTAGTCCTGGTTCTAACACAAACTAGGACAGATGGGCCTCCACGTGGCCACTGCGAGCAGCCCAGGCAAGGGGGCCTTTGGTCCCGGTTGGTGACATGAACCGGGACCAAAAGGCTTCCACGTGTCAGCAGCTGAGGTTTTTCTTTTTTTTTAAAAAAAGTGGCTGGTTTAGGGGTTTTGGGGGTTAATTTTAGGTTGTTATTAGCTAGCTAATAGAGAGAAGTGTCCTCTCTTATACTGCTATGTTCATTTCACCCGCTGATATATAATAACTCATGCATGCTTGCATCATACATCATCATATATAATAACAAGTCCTACTAATCATGCATCATCATACAACTTCTACTCGTTATTAATAACAAGTCATATGATCATCCTCCTCATAGTCATCGAACCCAACCCTACATAATTGTTCTTAGCACATGGTCATCAGTATGAGGTAGGACCTAAACACCCTTAAGGTGAAATAGCATAAAACAATATAGACCCTGACTCTCCATTATGAAGAATGGAGATCATCCTGTCTCGAATTCTTGCGCTTCGCCTCCTTTTGCTTGCAAGAAGCTCCTTACGACTGTCCATACATTTTTTCCATTCTTTGATTGTCATGTCTCCACTTCTTTTAGAAATTCGGTATGGACAATTGAGATTCGTAGGATGACCTGGTTGTATGTTCAAAACATCAAGGCGACCATGTGTATACATCATATGAGGCACACAATCATTCGGGATTATCTGTTGACAAACGTAGTAATAACTTCGTAGTTAGCAATGATGTACTAGTTTTAGAAGTATTTAAAAAAAGATGCAGGGATGTCGTAATAGTAAAAAATCTTACCAGGGTATCTCCATGGTAGTTACCGTAGTTCAACACGTGCACTAGTGGCACGTATTGACCATAATGTTGAGGAGTTCGATTGTAGACATTGTAATTCTCAAGATCAGTACAAAATGCGATCAGATGATTTTTCTCCTTATAAGTTAATTTGGAGCCATCGGTGTAGTGGGTTTTGTCTATCATTTTCCGCACATTCTTTGAAGAATGAAAATAAGCTGTCAATGGAAACAAGTTGTCAACTATTTTCAAATAAACAATATAAATTACTTAATAACTATGTTAAGCTCACATGGGGGAAGAATTGGAGGTGTATCCACAAGGACCCAAATGCCCATATTGTCTTGCTGGATTGTAGGATCACCAAGATCCATGGTGACAAGCATACCCTCATAAAAACCATACATCTTGCAAAGTGCTTCCCAATTTTTGCAACCAAAATGGGTTACACTCTCAGCATTGTACAGCTTTACTTGAAAATCTACATCATGATGGGTCCTTAGGAGAATTTTTTGGTTTCCATACTTTCATGGTCTTCAAAACCCATCCTCTCCAAGACATAGCGTCTTGCATAGCATGGGATAAGCTAGTCGAATTGGAAAAGATGAAAAATACACGTTAAAATAGTTGAAGTCGTGCTTAATTATGAAAAAAACTATTGTTGTCATTGTGTACCGTATGAACATCGAAAGTCTCCTCGAGCTTAATGCTGAAGCGCCGATCTTCGTCCAGCTCAATGAACCCGTCGCACATACCTCGGTCGTCGTGGCACCAGTCGCACTCCCCCGGGCGGTTTTCGTCGTTTGAGTACGACATTTCCGGCCTAAGTTCATAATTCAAATATTAAATATATGTACTAAAAAACCTAAATTAGATCATTATTATTAATCACGGGTTGACTATAGGTGATGGTACGTAGCTCCTCCTTTCATTCCTAAGTGCATTATTACAACAAATTGTCTAGCACACGGGAATGAAGGAGAAGCTACCCCCACGACGGCGTGGATGATGGAGGGGCTCCTAGATTTCTGCATAGAGTGCTCTTCAATTTTAGCATTCAAAGTAGGAGTACTTTTCCAATATGAGCATTCAATAAGCAAAACCAAATCGTAAAATAAAGTAGTATTCAAATTAGCATGCATTCAATTATAACCAAAAGTACATCATCTCTTGTGTCCGTACATCATCAAATACTCCTCGAATACTATCATAGATATAGCGTCGCTAATTAATACAGCTAGAAACGTAGCACCCGACGGGTATCGTCACGGGCGGTGGACACCCAAAGATAAGGAACGATCACAGGATCATAGCTCCAGTGAGATCCCTGAAGAACCTGCCAGGTATTGTCGAACCTGCCCTCCAACGCAACCATGTAGCGACGGACGTGCTCGTCCTCCTCGCTGACACGGTGACGTACCACCTGCGCGGTGTCCGGAAGCCTCGGCGCCGTCACTGGCCCACGCGATCGCCACCAAACAAGGATCGGGTCAACAACGGGCTGCCTCCTCACCAACCTACGTCCCCCAGAAGGTAGCACCTCCCAATACCAGCTCGGCGGAGCCCAGTCCCGAACATGGCCCTGATCAAGTAGGCCTCCACCACCGCCGAGTCGACGACGACGAGGATGCGGGATAGGCATCGTCGACGTCGATGCGGGAACTACTTCTATATATAGTTAAATAAAGTAGTTTTATTAATTAAATCAACTAGTTCAAGTACTAAGCACTCACTATAAATTGACAAAGAAAATACTATGAACAAAATAATCATTAAAATTCTATGAACAAAATTAGCCCAGAAAAAAATCATAAAAATTCTATGAACATAAAAAAATCATTAAAAAATCTAACACAATATGAACAAATTAATTACACAATATGCAAAAAATCTAACAGAAAAATCTATGAACTACACATCTAACAAAAAAAATCAATGAACTACAAAAAAAGCATTAAAATTCTATGAAAAAAATTGGAAAAACAGAAAAAAATCATAAAAATTCTATGAACAGAAAAAAATCATAAAAATTTGACATCTAAATTACTTACACAATATGAAAAAAATTGACATCTAAATTACAACAGAAACAAATCATAAAAATTTGACATCTAAATTACAACAG
>NC_041386.1:659501576-659521415 GCF_002162155.2 Triticum dicoccoides | reverse complement strand
CGCGGAGACGGCGTCGCGGCGGCGCAGGACGGGGCGGCACGGGACGGGGCGGCACGGGACGGGGCGGGGAGATGGATTCGCCGCCGTCGGGGGAGAGCAGGTCGGAGAAGAGATTGAAGTGGGGATGGGCGGTTTCTGAAATTTTCCTAAGTGCTACTTATATAGCAAAGGCATTAGTCCCGGTTTGTGGCACCAACCGGGACCAATGCCACCCTTTAGTCCCGGTTTGTGGCACCAACCGGGATCAAAGGCCTCTTTTCAGCAGCCCAAAGGGCGGGAAGCAGAGGCCTTTGGTCCCGGTTGGTGCCACCAACCGGGACTAAAGGCCCTGTGCTGCCCGTGTCGCGGCACGAAAGTTTAGTCCCACCTCGCTAGCTGAGGGAGCTCAAGGGTGATTTATAAGCCCTAGTCCTGCTGCCCTCTCGAGCTCCTCTCAAATGCAGGCTTACGGGCCTAAACTCACTATATGTGCCTGTGGGCCTATTGGGCCTGTTGCGGGCCTGAATCCTGGCCCATTGTTGGGTTCCTAGTCGTATCCAGGCCGTGGTAGCCCTTTAGGTGGCACTTTTTTATTTTTTTATTTTATTTTTTGCTTTGAATTATTTATTTTCCTTTGATTTTTGCTTTTTTATTATTATTTTTTTCTTTTAGCTGTGATAATTATAATCTTTCTAATTACTTATTTATTTTCTTTTATGATAGTTTTTTTGCTATTAAAGTTTGTAACAAAATTCTAATTACTTATTTATGTTCTTTTATGATAATTCTTTTTGTTTTTAATGTTTTGAACAAAATTCTAATTACTTATTTATTTTCTTTTATGATAATTCTTTTTGCTTTTAATGTTTTAAACAGAATTCTAATTACTTATTTATTTTCTTTTATGATAATCCTTTTTGCTATTAAAGTTTGTAACAAAATTCTATATAATTTTAGTTTCAATAATACTAGAGGTTTATAAAAGCTTTTTAGTTGATTCCTTCGGTACCAGTTCTAATGCTGTTACAAAGGCATTTTATTTGGTACAGGTTTAAGGATGGTGCCCCACAAGCACCTTTTAGTATCGGTTCGTGCCATGAACCGGTAAAAGAGTTTTTTAGTTGATTCTTTCTGCAGCTGTATTTTAGTCCCACCTCGCCAAGCGAGAGGCACTCGCTGCGGTTTATAATCCCCGAGTGCAGAGACGATGCAGAAGAGGCTCAATGCTAACCTGCACGTTGCTTAGCTTTAAGCCTTGAGGAATAGGGTAGACTGCACGGAGCTATGTGCAGTGCAGTTTACACTATTCCGAAAGGCTTGAAGCTAATTAACGAGCATTGCGCCTCTTTTTTATTTTTAAAGACTTATTACAACTCAGAAATAAATAGAAAAAAATTAATATAGCAGAAAATAAAAAACACTATATAAAAAACTACTCAGAAATAAATAGAAGAAAAAGTAGTTGTGATTAACTTTACTAAAAAAATGAGCATAGATGCGCTTATAGAGAAAATTAGACCTAAATTCATAATAAATTTCTACTAACTTGAGAGAAATTCAATATGAATTTAGGTCAAATTCCCTGTATAAGGGCATCTATTTTCACTTTGAGAGGTGCTCAACAAGGCAGAGGGGAGGGGCTTATAAACGGGTGTGAGCGCACTTCGGTTGGCGAGGTGGGACTAAACTCTGACCGCAACGAGGACCAACCCTTTAGTCTGTCACACCCTAGCTAGTCATGCATTAGAGTGTGTGCATCATGTTTAAAATTCCATTTAATTTGAAATGGGGATTTGTGAAACCCTCAGAATCATTTTGAAAATGACCCAAATAAAAATTTCTCCAAAAGGGTCCAAGAAAATGCTCATGTTGATCTCTGAAAATATTGGACAGAGATAAAAATCAAACCAATATTTTTAGTGGCTCATGGACATTTATTTTGGGCATTTGGAATTAATGCATAAATATTTGCTTTGGAAATATATTTCTATATATATTAATATATGTCCAAATATTATGCCAATTATAAAGGAGCTCTGGAATAATATATCTAGCCCCTGCAAAAATTGGCATAAGTTAAATAAATGATTTAATATATTATTTAAATCAAAACAAATGTCAGAAATTAGAAAACAGAAAAAAAACAAAAAAACTAAAAGGGAGAAGCTTACCTGGGCTCCTCCCTGTGCAGCCCAGCCAGCTGGCCGGCCCAGCCAGCAGCCGGCCCAGCCCACCTCCCTCCTCTATCGTCTTCGCCCCGAGCGAGGGAGGGGAGTGTGGCCGGCGCGCGCGCGCGCCACCGCGCCACGCCACCTCTCTCCCTGCCTGCCTGCCCTCCCCTCCTCGCCTCGGTGTCCCTGGACGACGCCACGCCCTCCCCCCTGCTCTCTCTCACTCTCCCCCGGCTCTCCCCTCCTCTCCCTCGCTCTCTCTCTCGCCCGGCCGAACACCACCGTCGCCGCCGTTCGCCTTAGCCGCTGTCTCCGACCACCCCTCGCTCCCCCGACTAGCTCAGGAGCTCCGCCTCGACTCCCTCTTCCTCCCCACCGCTCCACAGCTCCCCGGAAGCCCTGCATCGCCGCCACGTCGCCGTTCCCCTCTTCGGGCTCCGACCACCGTCGCCGTCGAATTCGCCGTCTCCAGCGCGTCCCCGAGCCCGCTTCGACGCCCACTGCAACCGCGGTGAGCTACGCCACCGTTTCCCCCTCTCCTTCCCCTCGTTCCCTCACCGTAGCCACCTCCCCACCACGGCCGAACCTCCGCCGTCGCCGAGCTCGCCGTCGATGCAGCTCCGGTGACCATTTGGTCACCCCGGCGAGTCCAACGAGTTCGCAAGACCCCGTAGAGCATCCCTAGCGCCTCGCTTTGCTCGACTTCGAGCTCCAGCACCGTTCCCGTGCACGACCGAACCCCGGTGGCCGCAGCCGAGCTCGCCGCCGTCGACTCCGGCCACCCCGACCCCAACGGGCTCCGCCAAGAGCTGCGGGTTGGCCTCAGCTCCACTCCGGTGGTCTCCGCGGTCCGTTTGGTGGCCGAAATGACCAAAACCACTTCCGCCGCCGCGTCGGGCTCGCCGGCGACTAAACGCCGGCAGCCGACATTAACTTTGACCACGGGTGGGCCCTGGTTGACTCCCCTGAGTCAATGACAGGTGGGGCCCAGCCCTGTTAATTAAACAGGATTAGTTTTAATTAAGTTTTAATTAAAATAATCACCCTGACATGCGGGACCCACTGTCAGGTTTGACCTGGACCAGTTCCGTTGACCTGCTGACATCACACTGACGTCAGGCTGACGCAGTAATTGATTTTCTGGATTTAATTTAAATCAGGAAATTCCAGAATATTATTTAAACTTCAAAAATTCATAACTTTTATTCTGTAACTCCAAATTGGACAAATTATATATGAAAAATGATCAGAAAAATCCAATCTATCCATCTGTACTATTTTCATGCATGATCAAACAAGTTAAATTGATGTTTTAAGCAGAACAAGGAAAAGCACTTTAAAAGGCCATATTTGAATTTGAAATTTGAATCCTTGATTCAAATTTGTTCAAACCCTTCTGGTTTTAGTTGCATTAGCCCAATACACTCATTTTGCCATGTCTCATGCATGCATCATGTTGTTGCATACTGTTTGGTAATGTTTGTGAATCGGTGCTCTCTGCGGCAGGTTCTGTCCCCGAAGAATACCCTGATTACCCTAGCGAAGAACCGTATCAGTGCATCGAACCATCAGGCAAGCAACCAACCATTTGATCATATCAATACAATCCCATGTTCTCGCTCCTGCTCTTTTTTACTGCATTAAGACAACGCGTTTCAAACTGCTGTGTGCTACGGTAGTTGAACCCATTTCCTCTGCATGACCTGTCATTGCCACAGTAACTAGATGAAACCCACTAGCATGTGTAGGAGTTGATTGAGCCATATGTATGTGTTGTTCCTACCTTGCTATGCCTGCTATGCTTAGAGTCGTGTCAGGTCTGGTTCATCTGGGTGATGGGCTAGAGTGAAATGATTATGTCGGTAATGAGAGTGGTGTGGTGAACACGATTTGGTAAAGGTATCGATGAGAGGCCATGTAGGAGTACATGGTGGGTTGTTTCATTGAAGCCGACCTTAAGCACTGAGATCTGTATGCGCGATTTAAGATACAGCTACTACCATGCATTGGGCCCTGAAATATGACCCCGCTCGACTTCTTATTCACCCTAGCTCTCTGTCCAGGAGTTGCAAGTAGTTTCTGGTGTTTGTAGCCTACTGGAGGCCGTGGACAGCGCTGACCGTAGGGGTGGGCTGTGATGCGGTAGGTACGTGGCCGGGTGTACCGAATACCCGTTAGGTATCTCGGAAACCCTGTTCACATCGTTCGGGGCCGTATGAGAAACCTCGGCCGGACTCCCTGCGGATGGAACCTGAATAGGCGATAAACCTGGACTAGAGGCTTAAGTGTTTAGGTAGGTCGTGGTCTACACCCACGTCGGCTTTCGCTTGAAGTCTGCCGAGCACATATCGTGTGCAGACGCTAAGTGGTGGAAACATGTATGAAGAAGTACACCCCTGCAGGGTTATCATAATCTATTCGAATAGCCGCGTCCGCGGTAAAGGACTACTTGGTTGCCTATACAGTTCATAGACAAGTAAATGGAAACTGTTAAAAGCCTCAAGATAAGTGTGAGTGCCGAGGATGGCTCTTCCGTAGGAAGACGGAGGTGGATCCTCGGTAGTGTATTGAAGTGGTGAGTAGTGGACTCGTGTGCGCAAAACCATTTCAAGTTGGAGTATCGTAGGATAGTTTAGCCAAGAGTCAAAGCTGGCTTGCTGCAATAACTCCACCAACCCTTCTTGATACTAAGCATGTATGTAGGATCTGATGTAAGTCTTGCTGAGTACCTTGTACTCATGTTGCTATAATCTACATTTTTACAGAAGACGCTGCAACCCCTTCTGATGGGTTCTATGTAGACGTTGACATCAATGAGTAGGCTAAAGACCCAGGTGGTGACCCTGAGCTTGTGAAGGACCTTGTAGTATAGCTAGGCTTCCCAAGCCTCTTTTATTTTACTAGTTGTCTGTACTCAGACAAGTTACTTCCGCTGCTGGTTTGTATGACTGTATGACTTGTATGTTGGGTCGTGAGACCCGTACCTTTGTGTATGTTATGTATGGCTCACTGAGCCTTAAATAAAGTACTTGTGTCATAGAGTCATGTTGTGATGCTTCGTTGTATTTGCACATATCGAGCATATTGTGTGTATGATTGAAATGCTTGGTATGTGTGGGATCTGACTATCTAGTTGTTTATCTTTAGTAGCCTCTCTTACCGGGAAATGTCTCCTAGTGTTACCGCTGAGCCATGGTAGCTTGCTACTGCTCTGGAACACTTAGGCTGGCCGGCATGTGTCCTTCTTCGTTCCTGTGTCTGTCCCTTCGGGGAAATGTCACGCTTGAGTACCGGAGTCCTGTTAGCCCGCTACAGCCCGGTTTACCGGAGTCCTGCTAGCCCAGTGCTACAGCCCGGACCCACTTGCTGATGACCGACACGTTCGAAGTTGGGTCATGGATGCCTGTCCCTGTAAGTCTGTGCCACTTTGGGTTTACGACTAGTCATGTCAGCCCGGGCTCTTTATCATATGGATGCTAGCGACACTATCATATACGTGAGCCAAAAGGCGCAAACGGTCCCGGGAAAAGGTAAGACGACACCCGTGGGAATACCGTGCGTGAGGCCGCAAAGTGATATGAGGTGTTACCAGCTAGATCGATGTGACATCGAGTCGGGGTCCTGACAGCGTTGGCATCAGAGCCGGACTGCCTGTAGGTTCTCCAAGCCAAACTGGTCGATGTTGAGTCTAGAAATTCTTTAGTTATATGTAGGGGAATTGTTTGTGGGATGGAACGTAAGGCTCTTTTTACTCCTTTATCTTATGACATTCTGATCTGAGTCAGTCCATTCTTCTACCGGGGGATAAGGAATTAGGACCTATTCTCTCTATCAGGATCACGTGTTACTAATCAGTAGTACCTTATAAGTTGATGGATACAAGCCTAGTTCAGTTCTACTACCACATTATGTTGTTAGAATGGATTCAGAACCTTGTTATGATGATGATGAGTGTATATGTAATCCTTTGTCAAATGTCTCAAAATCCTTCTTGAGCATTTACAGCTGTTATGCTGCCGAAATTTTGCTAGAAATTCTGATGCCCTTGCATTATGATTGTGCTTTCAGATGGCCACTCGCGACCTCAATCAAGTGGTTCGCCTGACTCGATGCCTAGATGTACCCGACCATACTGCTAAGTTGGTCAGGGTAATGACTGAGGCTGGATACCGCTGGTATCCTGAGTACACGGTCGAAGAGCAATTCCGAGACTTTAATCAAAGCCAGTATCTCTGCACTGTCAGGATATTTCCATCTTATCCTGGATCCACCGAGCCTCTTCACTGCTCCTATGGACTCGGGGTTACTATTGAGATGGCTGTGCAGGACGCCGCCTACTCTATGATGACCATTATGCGAGTCAGATCTGGGTTATTTCGGGACTCTGATTTCCGGTATATGCCAGGATCACTTCCGGGAGCACAAGGGTATCTCCAGGCTATCTATGCTGACCCCACTCAGGAGGATTCACGGACTCGCACCACTACTGAGATGCTCGAGGATAAGGACCGTGAAAATCGGGCCTTAAGGTTAGAGCTTTTCAATACCCGTGCTGACCACTGGGCCACTTTGACTCGGTTCGCACCGGCGGTGCAAGCTGGATATTCAGATATGCGTGATCTCTATCCTGTGAGATCTGCTCTGCCAGACGTGATGGTTTGGCATGATGTAGGAGGCATCACCCCACCTCGCGGTCCCCGCAGGCCACCGTTTGTTGGTCCAAGGCCTCATCCTAGCCCTTATGGTCCACAAGCTCCGTGAGACCGTCTGTTTCCAGATGATCATGTTGAGCTTCCAGGCTATGGAGGTGACTTCTACGAGGACTACTACGGATCGGTCTGAGTTAGTGGTAGTACCACTAGTTCGCACCAGCTGTGTCGTCTATCGTCCCGCGTGACTCGTGGGATATGACTTAGTTGTACTCCTTCCGGAGGTGTAGAAAAATAATGTATAGGAGCTTGGAATGCCTCCGATGAGATGTAATCCTCTTTTCACCGTAATAGTACTTTGTTTGGTCTTGTACTAAACCCTGTATGGTGTGTATGACGATGGAATAAAAGAAGCAGTTTCTGTATCTACCATGTCATACGGATGATCATCTTGCATTCCGAGTTATTTCTTACATTATGAATCCTATGTCGGAATTTTACCATCCTGACTAAATCATTGTCTTGTTTACCTAGGATGGTCAACACGCGCGCTAACCCTGCTTCTCAAGAGCAGGCCGAAGGCAGTGAAGCCAGGGATGTAAATCTGCCTCATCCTCCTTCACTAGCCGAGGTGATGATGGAAGCTGAGAGAAACAAGCGGGAGACAAACCGTTTGTTGGAGCGTATTGAACAGAATACAGCACACCATCAGAGGGCTAACGTGGTGTCACTCAGTGATTTTATCAAATTGCATCCACCCACGTTCCACCACTCCGCCGAGCCTCTCGACGCTGATGACTGGCTTCGCAGTATCGCTCACAAACTGCGTTCCGCGCTGGTAGCGGAGGCTGACAAGGTCACCTTTGCTGCATATCATCTTGAAGGCCCCGCCAGTCTATGGTGGGAGAATTATGGAGCTATGCGCCCAGCAGGCCATGTCACTACTTGGGCTGAGTTCAGCGAGGCTTTCCGTGAACATCACATTCCGGAGGGTCTCATGGACCGTAAACGTGAAGAATTTTGCAGTTTCACCCAAGGCCGACTTTCTGTGGATGCCTATAGCAGAGAGTTTGGTAATCTCGCCCGATATGCAACTGAGGAAGTTTCTACTGACGCCAAGAAGCAAGCAAGGTTTCGTAAGGGCCTTAGTCCTGAGCTTCGCCGCGACCTCCGTCTGCATGAGTGCACATCTTTTTCGAAACTTGTCAACAAAGCCATCAGTGCTGAAACTGGTCAGACTGACTATGACGCAACACGCAAGCATGGCCGTGACATGGGTTCCTCATCCGGTGCTGGTCCTCAGAAGCGCCACGTGTGGGTACCCAACACCGCCCTGCCACCCAGGTTTACACCGAGGCCATCCTTCCAGGCGCCTCGCCCCGTTCAACAGTCTGCTCCAGCCAAGCCCTATGGGGGTCCAACTAACAATGCTCCTCCACGTACCAGTTCCGTGACTTGTTTCAAGTGTGGGGAATCTGGTCACTATATGTGTGAATGCCCCCAGACCAACCCCAATCAATCTGCTAAAGCTGTTGGCCGTGGCAAGCCGACAGGAAAAGTATTCCACGCCAAGCCGGTCACCGCTTCACGTGGCCATGTCAACTGTATCTCTGCCGAAGAAGCTCAAGAGGATCCCAACGTCGTTCTCGGTACGCTTCTTGTTAACTGCCACCCGGCATCTGTCCTTTTCGATACAGGAGCCTCTCATTCTTTTATATCCGAAAGTTATGCTCGTCTGCATAACGTTGCATTCTGTGACATGCCATCCACTATGGAAATCTCTACCCCTGGGTCTAGATGGCAGACCTCTAGGGTAAGTTATGGAAATGAGATCCAAGTCGACAGACTTGTTTTCCTCGCGTCCTTGATAGCCCTTAAATCTTCAGATATTAATATCATTCTGCGTATGGACTGGATGTCGGCTCATCATGCCCAAATTGATTGCTTCTCTAGGACTGTTCAACTCACCCATCCTTCGGGGAAGATAGTCCATGTCTTGACCCGAATAGCCAAGCGACAATTATATTCTCTTAACGCCAGCCCTTTGCCAGACCTTGAGGACGTTCCGGTAGTCCGTGACTTCCCGGATGTCTTTCCAGAGGAATTGCCAGGTGTTCCACCTGACAGGGATGTTGAGTTCGTAATAGACCTCATTCCAGGAACCGTTCCGATTGCTAGAAGACCCTATAAGATGGCACCACTAGAACTAGCCGAGCTTAAGAAACAACTCGATGAGTCCTTGAAAAAGGGTTTCATCCGACCTAGCTCTTCTCCGTGGGCCTGCCCCGTCCTATTCGTCAAGAAGAAGGATGGTACGGACCGGATGGTTGTAGATTACCGACCTGTCAATTTGGTCACAATCAAAAACAAATATCCACTTCCCAGGATCAACGATCTGTACGATCAGCTCGCTGGATCCTCAGTCTTCTCCAAGATGGATTTGAGGTTGGGCTACCATCAAATCAAAATCAGAAACGGGGACATTCCTAAAACGGCCTTTGTTACTCGTTACGGCCAATACGAGTACACCGTCATGTCCTTCGGATTAACCAACGCTCCAGCCACCTTTTCTCGGTTAATGAACTCAATCTTCATGGAGTATTTGGATAAATTCGTCGTGGTTTACCTCGATGATATACTCATCTACTCCAAGAACGAGGAAGAACATGCCGAACATCTAAGGCTAGTGTTGCAGAAACTTCGAGAGCATCGCCTTTATGCCAAATTTTCTAAATGTGAATTCTGGTTGTCAGAAGTGACCTATCTGGGTCATGTAATATCTGGTAAAGGTATTGCTGTTAACCCTGAGCGAGTTCAAGCCGTTCTTAATTGGACTCCACCCGAATCGGTCAAGCAAGTTCGGAGTTTTCTAGGCTTAGCGAGCTATTGTCGTCGCTTTGTCGAGAACTTCTCCAAGGTTGCTAAACCCCTAACCGAACTCCTCAAGAAAGATAAGAAGTTCGAATGGACTCCACAATGTGAGCACAGCTTTCAGGAACTGAAAAGACGCCTGACTTCTGCTCCCGTACTGGTACCGCCAGACTTTTCTAAGGACTTTGCTATCTACTGCGACGCCTCGCGACAAGGACTAGGTTGCATTCTCATGCAAGATCGACACGTAATTGCCTACGCTTCACGACAATTGCACCCACATGAGGAGAATTATCCTACTCATGATCTAGAGCTTGCAGCCGTAGTCTATGCACTTAAGACCTGGCGACATTACCTTCTCGGTAATCGTTGCGAAATATTCACTGATCACCAAAGTCTAAAGTATATTTTCACCCAACCGGATTTGAATCTCAGGCAGAGACGTTGGGTTGAATTGATCACAGACTTCGACTTAGGAATAACCTATACCCCAGGGAAAGCCAACGTCATGGCTGATGCACTAAGTCAT
Organism: Triticum dicoccoides; assembly: GCF_002162155.2. Taxonomy (NCBI): domain Eukaryota; kingdom Viridiplantae; phylum Streptophyta; class Magnoliopsida; order Poales; family Poaceae; genus Triticum; species Triticum dicoccoides. The sequence continues at coordinate 659,511,216 of NC_041386.1, read as the reverse complement.
AAATCTTATTGTAACAACCTGATGTTACAACAAAGTCAACCGCTTCTCCATGAGGAATTCCGGAAGCTTAACCTTCACATTGTTCCTCAAGGATTTCTCTCCACCTTGGTGGCAAAACCTACTCTTACGGATCAAATCATCGCTGCCCAGAAGCGAGATAAGGGAATATCTAAAATCAAAGAGAACATTGCTAGCGGAGGTGCTAGTTGTTTCTCCACAAATGATCATGGTGTTGTGTACTTCGAGAACCGTCTAGTGGTTCCCAAGAACCAGCATCTACGGCAGTTGATCCTTAAGGAGGCTCATGAATCTCCTCTCACTATTCATCCCGGTAGTACTAAAATGTATCAGGACCTACGCCAGAGGTTCTGGTGGACTAGGATGAAGAGAGAAATTGCTCAGTATATTGCCAATTGCGACGTCCGTCGTCGTGTAAAAGCAGAGCACCAACGGCCTGCTGGCACCCTTCAACCCTTAGCTATTCCTGAATGGAAATGGGATAAAATTGGTATGGATTTCATTACCGGTTTTCCCAGGACTAAGAGAGGGAATAATGCTATCTTCGTCGTGGTCGATCATCTTTCCAAAGTAGCCCATTTCCTACCTGTTCGAGAGAGTATAACCGCTAGTCAGCTGGCAGATTTGTACATCTCTCGAATAGTGTCTCTCCATGGTGTTCCTTTGGAAATTAACTCGGATCGAGGAAGTCTTTTCACCTCTCGATTTTGGGAAAGTTTCCAAAATGCTATGGGAACCCGTCTTTCCTTTAGCACCGCTTTCCACCCTCAGTCGAGTGGTCAAGTGGAACGCGTCAACCAAATTCTAGAAGACATGCTTCGAGCCTCTGTTATCTCATTCGGAATGGACTGGGAGAAGTGCCTTCCGTTTGCCGAATTCGCTTACAACAACAGCTATCAATCTAGCTTGGGTAAAGCCCCTTTTGAAGTTCTCTATGGACGACGATGTCGAACACCCCTTAACTGGTCAGAGACCGGGGAAAGACAATTCTTTGGCCCGGACATGATTCAGGAAGCAGAAGAACAAGTTCGTATCGTTCGTGAAAAGTTGAAAACAGCCCAATCCCGTCAAAAGAGTCAATATGACCGAAAACATAAGGCTATGACTTTCGAGGTTGACGAGAAGGCTTATCTTTGGGTCACCCCTTTGAAGGGAACCCATCGTTTCGGTATCAAAGGCAAATTGGCTCCTCGTTACATTGGACCTTTTCGCATTCTTGCCAAACGAGGAGAAGTTGCCTACCAGTTGGAACTACCTCCGCACCTCTCCAGAGTTCACGATGTCTTCCACGTTTCTCAACTCAGGCGTTGCTTCTCGGATCCTATCCGTGGAGTGGACCACGAAACGCTTGATCTCCAAGATAACCTTACATATCGAGAGTACCCCGTTCGTATCCTCGATCAGGCCGAACGTATCACCCGACGTCAGAACATCAAGTTCCTCAAAGTACAATGGTCGCACCATTCTGAGGATGAAACAACCTGGGAAAGGGAGGATCGTCTTCGACTTGAGTACCCCGCCTTCTTCCCGGAGGAACCCAAATCTCGGGACGAGATTTTTTTGAGTGGGGGTGAGTTGTCACACCCTAGCTAGTCATGCATTAGAGTGTGTGCATCATGTTTAAAATTCCATTTAATTTGAAATGGGGATTTGTGAAACCCTCAGAATCATTTTGAAAATGACCCAAATAAAAATTTCTCCAAAAGGGTCCAAGAAAATGCTCATGTTGATCTCTGAAAATATTGGACAGAGATAAAAATCAAACCAATATTTTTAGTGGCTCATGGACATTTATTTTGGGCATTTGGAATTAATGCATAAATATTTGCTTTGGAAATATATTTCTATATATATTAATATATGTCCAAATATTATGCCAATTATAAAGGAGCTCTGGAATAATATATCTAGCCCCTGCAAAAATTGGCATAAGTTAAATAAATGATTTAATATATTATTTAAATCAAAACAAATGTCAGAAATTAGAAAACAGAAAAAAAAACAAAAAAACTAAAAGGGAGAAGCTTACCTGGGCTCCTCCCTGTGCAGCCCAGCCAGCTGGCCGGCCCAGCCAGCAGCCGGCCCAGCCCACCTCCCTCCTCTGTCGTCTTCGCCCCCACAGAGGGAGGGGAGTGTGGCCGGCGCGCGCGCGCGCCACCGCGCCACGCCACCTCTCTCCCTGCCTGCCTGCCCTCCCCTCCTCGCCTCGGTGTCCCTGGACGACGCCACGCCCTCCCCCCTGCTCTCTCTCACTCTCCCCCGGCTCTCCCCTCCTCTCCCTCGCTCTCTCTCTCGCCCGGCCGAACACCACCGTCGCCGCCGTTCGCCTTAGCCGCTGTCTCCGACCACCCCTCGCTCCCCCGACTAGCTCAGGAGCTCCGCCTCGACTCCCTCTTCCTCCCCACCGCTCCACAGCTCCCCGGAAGCCCTGCATCGCCGCCACGTCGCCGTTCCCCTCTTCGGGCTCCGACCACCGTCGCCGTCGAATTCGCCGTCTCCAGCGCGTCCCCGAGCCCGCTTCGACGCCCACTGCAACCGCGGTGAGCTACGCCACCGTTTCCCCCTCTCCTTCCCCTCATTCCCTCACCGTAGCCACCTCCCCACCACGGCCGAACCTCCGCCGTCGCCGAGCTCGCCGTCGACGCAGCTCCGGTGACCATTTGGTCACCCCGGCGAGTCCAACGAGTTCGCAAGACCCCGTAGAGCATCCCTAGCGCCTCGCTTTGCTCGACTTCGAGCTCCAGCACCGTTCCCGTGCACGACCGAACCCCGGCGGCCGCAGCCGAGCTCGCCGCCGTCGACTCCGGCCACCCCGACCCCAACGGGCTCCGCCAAGAGCTGCGGGTTGGCCTCAGCTCCACTCCGGTGGTCTCCGCGGTCCGTTTGGTGGCCGAAATGACCAAAACCACTTCCGCCGCCGCGTCGGGCTCGCCGGCGGCTAAACGCCGGTGCAGCCGACTCGGGTTTGACCACGGGTGGGCCCTGGTTGACTCCCCTGAGTCAATGACAGGTGGGGCCCAGCCCTGTTAATTAAATAGGATTAGTTTTAATTAAGTTTTAATTAAAATAATCACCCTGACATGCGGGACCCACTGTCAGGTTTGACCTGGACCAGTTCCGTTGACCTGCTGACGTCACACTGACGTCAGGCTGACGCAGTAATTGATTTTCTGGATTTAATTTAAATCAGGAAATTCCAGAATATTATTTAAACTTCAAAAATTCATAACTTTTATTCTGTAACTCCAAATTGGACAAATTATATATGAAAAATGATCAGAAAAATCCAATCTATCCATCTGTACTATTTTCATGCATGATCAAACAAGTTAAATTGATGTTTTAAGCAGAACAAGGAAAAGCACTTTAAAAGGCTATATTTGAATTTGAAATTTGAATCCTTGATTCAAATTTGTTCAAACCCTTCTGGTTTTAGTTGCATTAGCCCAATACACTCATATTGCCATGTTTCATGCATGCATCATATTGTTGCACATTGTTTGGTGATGTTTGTGTATCGGTGCTCTCTGCGACAGGTTCTGTCCCCGAGGAGTACCGTGATTACCCTAATGAAGAACCGTATCAGTGCATCGAACCATCAGGCAAGCAACCAACCATTTGATCATATCGATACAATCCCATGTTCTCGCTCCTGCTCTCTTTTACTGCATTAAGATAACGCGATTCAAACTGCTGTGTGCTACGGTAGTTGAACCCATTTCCTCTGCATGACCTGTCATTGCCACAGTAACTAGATGAAACCCACTAGCATGTGTAGGAGTTGATTGAGCCATATGTATGTGTTGTTCCTACCTTGCTATGCCTGCTATGCTTAGAGTCGTGTCAGGTCTGGTTCATCTGGGTGATGGGCTAGAGTGAAATGATTATGTCGGTAATGAGAGTGGTGTGGTGAACACGATTTGGTAAAGGTATCGATGAGAGGCCATGTAGGAGTACATGGTGGGTTGTTTCATTGAAGCCGACCTTAAGCACTGAGATCTGTATGCGCGATTTAAGATACAGCTACTACCATGCATTGGGCCCTGAAATATGACCCCGCTCGACTTCTTATTCACCCTAGCTCTCTGTCATGGAGTTGCAAGTAGTTTCTGGTGTTTGTAGCCTACTGGAGGCCGTGGACAGCGCTGACCGTAGGGGTGGGCTGTGATGCGGTAGGTACGTGGCCGGGTGTACCGAATACCCGTTAGGTATCTCGGAAACCCTGTTCACATCGTTCGGGGCCGTATGGGAAACCTCAGCCGGACTCCCTGCGGATGGAACCTGAATAGGCGATAAACCTGGACTAGAGGCTTAAGTGTTTAGGTAGGTCGTGGTCTACACCCACGTCGGCTTTCGCTTGAAGTCTGCCGAGCACATATCGTGTGCAGACGCTAAGTGGTGGAAACATGTATGAAGAAGTACACCCCTGCAGGGTTATCATAATCTATTCGAATAGCCGCGTCCGCGGTAAAGGATTACTTGGTTGCCTATACAGTTCATAGACAAGTAAATGGAAACTGTTAAAAGCCTCAAGATAAGTGTGAGTGCCGAGGATGGCTCTTCCGTAGGAAGACGGAGGTGGATCCTCGGTAGTGTATTGAAGTGGTGAGTAGTGGACTCGTGTGCGCAAAACCATTTCAAGTTGGAGTATCGTAGGATAGTTTAGCCAAGAGTCAAAGCTGGCTTGCTGCAATAACTCCACCAACCCTTCTTGATACTAAGCATGTATGTAGGATCTGATGTAAGTCTTGCTGAGTACCTTGTACTCATGTTGCTATAATCTACATTTTTACAGAAGACGCTGCAACCCCTTCTGATGGGTTCTATGTAGACGTTGACATCAACGAGTAGGCTAAAGACCCAGGTGGTGACCCTGAGCTTGTGAAGGACCTTGTAGTATAGCTAGGCTTCCCAAGCCTCTTTTATTTTACTAGTTGTCTGTACTCAGACAAGTTACTTCCGCTGCTGGTTTGTATGACTGTATGACTTGTATGTTGGGTCGTGAGACCCGTACCTTTGTGTATGTTATGTATGGCTCACTGAGCCTTAAATAAAGTACTTGTGTCATAGAGTCATGTTGTGATGCTTGGTTGTATTTGCACATATCGAGCATATTGTGTGTATGATTGAAATGCTTGGTATGTGTGGGATCTGACTATCTAGTTGTTTATCTTTAGTAGCCTCTCTTACCGGGAAATGTCTCCTAGTGTTACCGCTGAGCCATGGTAGCTTGCTACTGCTCTGGAACACTTAGGCTGGCCGGCATGTGTCCTTCTTCGTTCCTGTGTCTGTCCCTTCGGGGAAATGTCACGCTTGAGTACCGGAGTCCTGTTAGCCCGCTACAGCCCGGTTTACCGGAGTCCTGCTAGCCCAGTGCTACAGCCCGGACCCACTTGCTGATGACCGACACGTTCGAAGCTGGGTCATGGATGCCTGTCCCTGTAAGTCTGTGCCACTTTGGGTTTACGACTAGTCATGTCAGCCCGGGCTCTTTATCATATGGATGCTAGCGACACTATCATATACGTGAGCCAAAAGGCGCAAACGGTCCCGGGAAAAGGTAAGACGACACCCGTGGGAATACCGTGCGTGAGGCCGCAAAGTGATATGAGGTGTTACCAGCTAGATCGATGTGACATCGAGTCGGGGTCCTGACATAGTCCCGGTTCGTGCCACCAACCGGGACTAATGGGCTGCCTTTGGTCCCGGTTCATCCCACCAACCGGGGCCAATGGTGGTGGGCCAGGAGCGAGGCCCATTGGTCCCGGTTCGTCCCACCAACCGGGACCAAAAGGTCCAGACGAACCGGGACCAATGGCCCACGTGGCCCGGCCGGCCCCCAGGGCTCACAAACCGGGTCCAATGCTACCATTGGTCCTGGTTCTGGACTGAACCGGGACTAATGGGCTGACCCGGCCTGGACCATTGCCCCCTTTTCTACTAGTGGACACCGGACCCCCGGACTCGTATCCGGCTGTAGGTTCCAATCCGCGCACTCCCGAGTCCGCCGAACTTGGTTGGGCTCCGGTAATGGAGTTCACCGCTGTGAATATCTTCCAGTACTCGCCCTTTGGCGACATGCTAAACTCATTAAAGTCTCTCTCTTTGTCAGGAGACCCTTGGCCGAACTATGTCCGGCTCAAGGGGGAAGAAGGTGACGAAGAAATCCGTCGCCCACCCACCACCCACTTCATAGCCACTATTGACGACGTAACAGACATGCTTGACTTCGACTCTGATGACACCGACGATATGGACGTCGGCGCAGGAGACGATTCAGAACCACCACTCACGGGGCGCTGGACTGCCACCTCATCGTACGATATATACATGGTGGATATGCCTAAGGAGGACGATGGCGACAAAACGGAGGATAAAACCCCCGGACAAAATCCAAAACGACGGCGCAGACGCTGATCTAAATCCAGTCACAGTAAAAATAGTGATAACAGTGCTAGAAAGATAGACACCCCAGTTAACTCCGAAGGCAACAACGACCATATGGACCCAGCGATGGAGCAGGATGAGCAAGGTCACGCCGAACACAGCCCGGAGCAGACGCCCGATCACAGTGACCCCGAGGGATGAACTCATCAAACTACCCCGGGACAGGAGCACAGCCCGGACGACAATGCATTCATCATCCTGGAAACATGCTTGGAACGAGATAACCTCCACAGAAGGCTTATGGCCACTGCGAGAAGTCTAAAGAAGCAGAAGCAAAAGCTGAAAGCCGCACAGGAAATGCTCAATCGTAGATGGAATAAAGTACTAGACACTGAAGAAAAGTACGACGACGATCGCCAAAAAAAGAGCTATCCAAAGCGCAAGCTGCTACCAGAATTCGATGACGAGGCCGTTCCACCGAAGAACAATACGGCCAATAGGCCGAAGAAACCACTTCGAAACTACAATGGAGCAGCTACCGATGATGCACACGATTTACTTGAGCTCCTGGATAAAAAGGCTGGCACGACCAGGTCCATCTATGGACCTAGAGGACACGCCCCGGCACAGGACTATGGTCACCAAAACGATCAGACTGATCGGATGCCAGTTCGGAATCAGTACCGGACACATCAACAGCCGACGGCATGCCATAACACGTCCAGAAACAGAGGGGCTGCTCACCCTCTGTGCTTCACCAAAGAGGTATTGGACCATGAATTTCCACAAGGTTTTAAACCTGTGAACATAGAGGCATACGACGGAACGACAGACCCCGGGGTCTGGATTGAGGATTTCATCCTTCATATCCACATGGCTCATGGGGATGACCTCCACGCCATCAAATACCTTCCTCTCAAGTTGAAGGGACCAGCTCAGCACTGATTGAAAAGCCTCCCCGAAAATTCAATTGGAAGTTGGGAGGAACTCGAGGATGCTTTCAAGGCCAATTTTCAAGGGACCTACGTCCGGCCTCCAGATGCGGACGATTTAAGTCACATAATTCAACAGCCTGGAGAGTCGCCTGCAAGCTTTGGAACAGATTCCTCACTAAGAAGAATCAAATTGTCGATTGTCCGGATGCCGAAGCCCTAGCGGCCTTCAAGCACAGCATCCGGGACGAATGGCTGGCCAGACACCTCGGCCAAGAAAAGCCGAGGACAATGGCAGCCTTAACAAGCCTTATGACCCGTTTTTGCGCAGGCGAAGATAGCTGGTTGGCCCGTAAAGGCACCAGTGACCCAAGTACATCCGAAATCAGGGATGGCAACGGGAAGCCACGGTGCAATAAAAACAAACATCAAAACAAGGAAGAAAGTCTGGACAACACAACGGTCAACGCCGGATTCAGGGGCTCTCGACCCGGTCAACAAAAGAAGCCATTTAAAGCCAACAAAGAGGGACCGTACGACCTGAACAAAGTCCTGGACAGACTGTGCCAAATTCATGGCACCCCCGAAAAACCTACGAACCACACTTATGGAGAATGCTGGGTCTTCAAGCAGGCCGGCAAATTAAATGCCGAACACAAGGGAAGGGAAACACCAAGTGAAGATGAGGATTAGCCTCGCCAGCCGAACACCGGGGGACAGAAAAAATTCCCACCAGAGGGACTACCCGACTAGTATTCGGCACGGAGGATCAGCTGCCTTGGTGCTCGACCCAATAATCGACGGATACCATCTTACTCACGTCCTCATGGACGGCGGCAGTAGTCTTAATCTAATATGCCAGGTAACTGTTCGTGGGATGGGGATAGACCCATCCAGAATCAACCATAGTAACACCACCTTTGAAGGGGTGATACCAGGCATAGAAGCCCACTGCAGGGCTCCCTCATACTAGAGGTGATATTCAGCTCCCTAGGCAACTTCAGAAGTGAAAAACTACTCTTCGCCATCGCCCCCCTCCAAAGTGGTTATCATGCATTGCTCGGGAGAACGGCCTTTGCCCGCTTCAACGCAGTGCCGCACTACGCCTACCTTAAACTCAAGATGCCCGGTCCACGCAGCGTCATCACCATTAACAGAAGTACAGAGCGTTCCTTACGCGCGGAGGAATACGCGATGGCTCCAGCAGCCGGACTCTAAGCGGCATCTAATACCAGAAAGCATGATTGGTCGTTAAGACCACAGACACGGTTAGACGAGTCAGGCAGCCCAGATCAACCTGATCTAGGCGCCACACATGTAATCCCATAGGACACCAGGGGCTATAGATAATTAATAAAAGCCCAATTCTCGGCCTAACCTCATTAACAGGCCAATGTCTTACACTTTTACTATCCATTAGTGGTAGCCAACTTTTCTCACGCTTATGTCATACTCTTCTACATGAGTTTTTCTTTTTACAGACACCATTCGTGTGACACCCTCCCAGGACACGGCACAACGAGGACAAAGGCGCAGACGTGCAGCAGGGCCCCGCTCAAAGGTTTCTCTTTAGATTAAGCCCCTGTGTAAACCTTCTTTATTGTCTCTTGTTGCTTACACATCCCATGGGTACTACACCCACGGAGGATACTGCCGTTATTGGCATTTCGCCACGACAGATTAATGCACGTACCTGGGAATACAGGGTTCATAATAAGGGGCATTACTCAGCCCAGTATACGTTATAAAGTCCGAATACCTTCGGGAGTGTTTGGTGTCACGAGTTTGGCCTTATATGCATCAGCTCCGAATCATGTCTTTGGTCAAATGTTGGGTTTGCCCAGCTCCTGGGTTCGCCGCCTTACGTTTCGTTCTTATCGGCTAAGGTGGCCAAAGGAGAACTACTGCGATTGTGCCCTGGTTATTCCGGATGAGCACCTCAGTAGAGAAAGCCGAAAACTGACTGTCATGATATAGCAAGAGACTGATCAACCACTCGAAGACTCATCGGAACCTTTAGGGTTCCTCCACATTAACGAAGGACCGCTTACCGGTCATGTAGACATGCGCCCGGATTCGGATGCACGCAAAGGTACAAGGGGCTACATAGTAGCCCCACCGTCAAACTCCTATGGCTAAGTGAAAGTGTTAAAGCTATATAGTCCGGTTGCCTAGTTCGGCGTTCGATCACCTCCTTAAGGGACCAAGACGTTGGATCAAGTGTGATTACGCATATTTTCACGAACACCCCCGCATTATATGCCTGGGGGCTGAAGCCAACGACTGCTAACTTTCAGAATTGC